>NW_022147327.1:0-2443 GCF_002938485.1 Sitophilus oryzae
TATTGTCCATTTCGCTTTTCATTTGATTCAAGTCTAATAGCAACCTTTATAAAAATTTAATATCATTAACTTGCAAAAGTTTTAAAAAGTACTTTTTGATTCCTCATCAAAAAATATGAAAAAAGTTATCATAAACATTATGGAAATGCATAGTTTCATAATTACAGGGTGTTAAAACTTTTTAAAATTATTTTTTTGTAATAATTATCTTAAATATCATTATTTTTTTATTTGTATGTTGGACTAATGGTAATGCTAACTATCAGTAATAATATTTAATAATAAATTAGGTAAAAATATCATTTATTAATTTTATTAATTGTGATTAATAAAATGGCGTTCCCAATTAATCCAGGAGGCCGAAGTGGGCAAAATATCAAGAGATAACTTTTAATTGGCATTAAACGGTCTACACAATTTTGATATCAAACGAAAAAAGTCAGTGGCGCACATGTTTTTTTTTTAAATATCCCAGTGATAACCCAACAAAAGTGTTAATAAATGCACGTCCCTGATGCATTTATTAACACTTTTTTAGCATTAAAATATGTAACATAGTAACATCCTCAAAACTCCATTCAAATCACTAAAACTACTCGGAAGGAAATTATAATAAATCGAAAAATTATTAAGACTTTAACATCCTGTAGCTACGAAAGAAAGCAGAATCGGAACTATGATGGTATGAAAAATAAGTCTTATTTTTACGTGAGGAATCTACCCACGAGAGATGGCACATATTTTTTGAAACACCCTGTATAATTTTTGTTTTTCGATTAGGGGCAGATCATCAATAAGAGGTCCACAGCCTACTAGATAAAAGTGACGAACTTTTAAAAATTCTGTATTTCAACGGAGACTATAACAAAATATTAAGTGTGCTATATTTTTGGAAAGGTAATTTTAAGTTCTTTGCATTTAATTAAAAATATTCCCAGAGTGTCCCAAATAAAAAATCAATTTTTCTAGGGATAACTCGAAACTTATTATTAATTTTAAAAAAATTATACTTAAACCATTAAATTCTACGTAAAAAGGTGTTTTGGAAATGTTTTTATAATACATACAGAATAATACAACAACATAAAAAATAATGTTTTTGTTTTTACTTACTTACTGACAGCTACGACTGTCGACTGCTTCAACGTATCTGTACCCCAGAAGCAAACTATAGGGAACTTCTAGGGTACAGGATCGGGATACAGGAACAAATACGTTTAAATTTTTATTTTAAACGTATTTGGGTACAGGTATGTAGTTTGTATACTAATACTAAATCGCTGGTGCGTCCGGACTGAATTCATCTGTGATCGAGTCGCATCGGCTGCGTCTCGACTGCTAGAGCGACCAGTTAAATCGCAGTCGCTGCTTAATTATTGCGCGTTTTTTACCAACTACGAAATTTTAATAGAAGAAATAAACAATAGCCTTCCAATTACGAAGATGAAAATTATAAGAATTTTTATTTTTTCCCTGATTAGGCAACTTTCTTGGACCCATTTACTTCGAGATTTACTCCTACGCCAAAATTTTTATAATTGTTATCCTCGAATCATATATAGGTGGGTATATTTGTATTTCTTTGGCTGAAATTTCAAAAATTATTTTTTTTACAAAAATGAGAAATTTAAAAATTATTTAGGGTTTCTATTTTGCAGAAAAATAGTTATTTGTACTTATTCAGGCCTACGTTATATACGAAACATATAAACTATAATTAATCTATTTCACTGTCTATTTATTTAATTGGTGCGTCTCGATTCTAGATCGAGACGCAGTGGGCTCGAGGTGGCACCGAAAGCACGTCGCAGGCGCTCTGTGTAGTTTATTTATGGTCGATGCCGGTGGTCTGCGGCAACCACAAAAACGCGCATTGTATAACCGGGATTAGTCGTACCAGTAAAAAAGTATGTATTATAATTTTAAGAATAAAGAATCTACAAATTTGCGTCACTGATAATTTGTACCATATCGAAATCTAATATTTCTCTAAACAAATTGAATTATTACAAAATCTATTAATTTTAATATATAATATCATATCGAGGGTCAAGCTCGGTCACAAGGCATGGATCTCGTACAATTTTCTAATAAAATTATATTATTTTTTAAAACAATTTTTGCGATATTTTCACAAAAATAATTCAAAATATTTCATTTGATAATGAAGTATTGATATCTCGGTTCTATAAGATAATTCGTTTAAAAAAATTATAATAATTTAATATAAAATTGGGTATGTTTAAAAAATGAAACGAGTTACTGCACTGTGATCTTCGATAAGCAAAAAAGTTACCGAATTGTTCGTAGAATCTAATTCTAAAATAAAAATAGGGTATTGTCATTAAAAATATATGTTATATCCGAACGACAATCAACAATCACAAATCCAAACATTTTTTGAAGCACCCTGTATACTCTACAGTATATAGTAATTTTAAAA
>NW_022147328.1:0-5928 GCF_002938485.1 Sitophilus oryzae
CTGGAACGGTCACCCTCCTGTTTACTTTCGCCAATCGCCGGACGTTGTCTCCTGTTTTCGATCTAATTTCTTTCGGTTCGCTCGCATTCGAAAAACCCACTTTTACCTCCCTCGTATTTTTTCTTTTATGTCGGATAACAGGGGAAAGACCTGCTGTAATACTGCAGAATAGCCTTGCACATAGAGTAGAAGGACTTTATTTTCTTTGCCTAATTTGTTTAGCTTTTCTAGGCATTCTTTGATGAACTTCGAATTGATGGTTACTGACTTGAACTTTTAATGCTGCTTGACTATCGGATAAGATGGCTAATTCTTATTTTCGACAGTTCTTTCTAAGATAAGTTATACGCATCTTTCGATAGCGTATGCCGAAGGATACTGGGGTAGGTGCCCATTGGTTTGGAGTACTTAGTTTTCGGCCCAAATACTCCTATTCTGCTCTGGTTTTGGAAATATCAGTATAGTATCTTTAAAGCGAAGCCATTTTAGGACATGAATTCATACGAACTTTTTGACTTATTTTTCTCTACAGAATATACTACATAAGTTTCCCGATTATAATTCGGACTACCCCGTATATCTCCTACTTGATTTCTTTTAACAATTCCTCGAAAAGGTCTCCAAATAGAAACTCGGTAACAAAAAAGATTCCATCAGACGTTGTACTTTGGAATCAATTATTAAAAAAGTGCGGGTGACAAAAAAACACTCCTCCAAAACGAATTTACGATAAAAGCGAAAGAAAGAGAGTCCGGTAAATGGATTAGGGCGGCCGTCGCGCCGCCCAAAGGTCCAGAGCAATCGGGATAATGGCCCGTGCACTTATCCGGGATTTCGGCCGAATAACGGGAAGGATGTCGGCAGAGGAGGCCATATCGCAGGAACGGTCACCCTCCTGTTTACTTTCGCCAATCGCCGGACGTTGTCTCCTGTTTTCGATCTAATTTCTTTCGGTTCGCTCGCATTCGAAAAACCCACTTTTACCTCCCTCGTATTTTTTCTTTTATGTCGGATAACAGGGGAAAGACCTGCTGTAATACTGCAGAATAGCCTTGCACACAGAGTAGAAGGACTTTATTTTCTTTGCCTAATTTGTTTCGATTTTCTATGCATTCTTGGACAAACTTCGAATTGATGGTTACTGACTTGAGCTTTTAATGCTGCTTGACTATCGGATAAGATGGTTAATTCTTATTTTCGATAGTTCTTTCTAAGATAAGTTGTACGCATCTTTCGATAGCGTATGCCGAAGGATACTAGGGTAGGTGCCCATTGGTTCGGAGTATTTAGTTTTCGGTCCAAATACTCCTATCCTGCTCTGGTTTTGGAAATATCAGTATACCCGTTATGGTATGGTCTTTTATCTGCTGAGCAAACTTTTCTCTCTTCCAATCACTTTTATTGCTCAATACTACAGTGAGGTGATCTCTCACAGAGTCTTATTACACGTTAACCAGATATGATTAACCAATGATGTCTCTCAGAAACCTGCCTAAAGCTCAGCCCGATCATGTCGTGTTAAGCCACACCCAAACACACGTGCTTTTATTAAGCCTTGATTAAAGTTTGCAGAGGTTCAGCATTTGCCATAAAATAGCGAGCAAGTTGTTACAAAACCATATAAATTATATATCACTGTAATCACAAAATTTCAATATATTTCCGTATTGTAACGGAATGTTAAATTGTGTCTTCATTTTCGAGAAAGTTTAGTCCAAATGAATAGTCTGAATAATAAAGAAGTTGCCTAAAAATGTGCGACAATACGGATATAGTATTATCCTTTATCCTTAGTTTCCTTCTTCATTTGTGGTAAAAATATCTAGCCATTTTTACATGAAACGTTAAATGTCGAACGCTTATTTTGCTACCTTTTCGGACTAGTAAAATGGACTCCTAAACAACGATAATTTTGTTATAAAACTGAATGATCCCATAACTCTGTTCAAATAAAATGTCAGTTTTGCTCTTTTACACTCAATGTTTTACTTGATACGTTTTAACTGAAAAGGTAAGACGTAAGAGAGCTTTAACGTTACCAATTAAATAAAAAAAAAACTTACAAACAACAGCAAATATCAGCTTAGCAATTAAAGATCGCGTTTCACAATCATCGAATCCCAATAAGAAAGAATCAACGGTTAAAAGACCTCTTCCCGTTCCCCATTTTATCGAATTACCCCCCGCCTTCATACGCAGCACGTCTGACGGCGCAAAATGAAAATCCTACTCAGCATATTTCACGGGAATCCTAATCCCCGAAATTAAAAACGGTTGTACCCTGACTGGCTGTTTACTGACAGTCGGGGGTTAGGGGGAGGAGGAAATGCCAACGTCTTCTGCAAATATTTGCGCTTAATTATCTTTTCCTCCCGTTCTATGCCGGCGTCCGACGACAGCCAGAAAAAAACGACAAGTGGCGCGTGGAGACGCAAATGGGATGTAAATTGGGTGCGTGGGCGTGGGCGGGTTTAAAGGGAAAACTAGGAGAAGGGGGCGCCACCGTTCCCGCCATCGTTCGAATTTAAATTAAAACTGAGCAGCAAATTGGTGAGTCACTTGCGAAATAACAGGGCCCCGCAGATCCGACCAGGGAGTCGACAGGAACGGATTAGAAACGATTAGAGCGCTCAAAAGTACTTCAATTTCAATAGTCTTATGTGCAATAATTTAATTGTTGCATTTGTTAATTTCCTTGAATATTTCACTCATGTACAAAAAATCCCATATCAAGCGTCCTATATCGTGAAATGGACCAATCAGCTAATCTAATTTTTCGAATAAATTTTGTTTAGATAAGTGATTAAATCACAAGACCAGTTTAATTTTTAATTCGCGATTATTTTTTCCGCTTCCTTTTGGGTTTTCTTTTTGTCGTTTATCACTATTTCTGAGAGATTTTGGCAACAGTTCATTTAAAAACATTGATTTACAACTCATATGTATGACTTAATAACGAGTTTAATCGGTGAACACTCCTTATTCGATATTATTTTGAACAAATAAGTGGAGAAAAATACGTCAGAATTTGACAAGTTGACATGCGAAACCGTCCTCGATGCATTGTTGGGATGCGTAACCAAGGTAGCAGAAGCACAAACATTACTTACGAGTAATTCAAGAGAGAGTCATTTTGAAACGTCTTTAAATTTTATATACCGCTGCTGTAGTGAAAATGAATTCACGGTTTAGTATGTTGTCCGAAAATGTTAAATTTTATAGTTAATAAAATTCTTATAGTAATTTGCTTCATCCTAAGTCATTCGCTTCATTCTAAGTCATTCAGGAAATAATCTAGCCGTATATCACTCAACCTATAAATTTAATTGATTAAACTACCCAAATAATTTTTTGCATGATTTTGCTTTTTAGAAAACAGTTTCATGCACAATAATTTTAGAATAAAAACCCTCGACCGCTTCGCGGTCTCGAGTTTTTTTTAAATTATTGTGCATTCAACTATTTTCCAAGCAAAATCACGCGCAAAATATATTTGAATAGTTGAATCGATTAAATTTATAGGTCTCGTGATATAATATATGAAAATTGCCCGCTAAAATCGAAAATTACCCGGCGAAATTTTCCCGCAGAATGTGACAATGACACATTTGTCACTTAGACGTAAATTATTTTTAATAGGTATTCTAAAAATGTCTCGATTTGGAAACGATTCTTTAAATGCAATTGAAGAAAAAGTTGCCGAAAGTAAACCGAAAACACTATAATTAATCACCAGTATGTATGGAAACAGTTTATGGACTTTATAAAAGATAGAAACTACATTTTGGATGCGAACATCTCAATCTCGGTACTGGTCAATATTTTGACGGATTGGGCATTTGATATAAAAAGGAAAAACGGCCAAAGAGTAAAAACTATTTGGAATGTACCAGCCAAGCTATTAATGGAAAAATACCAAAAAGAATGTAATAAATATTATAAGTTCTGTTTCATTTTATTGCTTCTTTTTTAAATAGATTTTTTTAATATGTTCAAATAAATGTTTTTAAAAAATCTATGTATTTTCACTTGTATTTTCATGTTTTTTATTCTGGAAATATTCTACCGAATTACACTCGTGCATCAAAATTAACCTAATAATTTTTCATTTAAGCATGTTGTCAATGAAAAATTATCGGTAATTTTGATGCACTTGGGTAATTACTTCCGAAAATTTTCTCCAAAAAATATATTCTTAGGTAAAAACTATTATATGGATTCGATGACTTAAAACATGCAGCAAAATAAAAACACTAATTCACAATAATACACCAAAACACTTTACTTCTGGACGAGCGTCTTGCTAACAATCATCAGCAGATTAAAACAGTTTCAATCATCTGCTGATGATGCTAACATGGTTAGCCAATCTCGCGTCCAGTGCAAAGTAAAACCTTTTGGTGTATTGTGGTAAATTAATGTTTTTAATTCGCTGTTGTAACACAAAAAATTCCAACACCCAACTGTAATATTAAAACATATTCCATTCACAGTTATACGTAATAACTCAACCAATGTTTAGTTAGAACAATTAAAGTAAATTTTCTGTTAATACGCAAAATATCACTGTATCACTGTGATATCAATTTTCAGAGCATATTGTTTTTTAGATAAAAATATTGTTAGCAAAACAATTTTCTTTTAAATTCATTTCAACATTAATAATAGGAAAATGCTACAAACGATTAAAAAACATATTAGCAGCCTCAATAATATGATCTGTGTCATCAGAAGGTTTCCATTTTATCACAACGAAACATCAAAAGAGTCTATAATGCTTTCAGAGCTTTCACCGTCCATTTTTCTTTCAAACTATTTGTATTTATTTCTATGTTATTACATATTACGAGTATAATTACACACAGTCACTATATCTAGACAGGTTTTATTTGTTTTGCTTTGAATCTACTGGTCTTATGTCTGAGACAATGATTGATACTGATATACCGCAATAGACAGGATATTGTAATAAACACATTCAGTTCATACAGTCAGTTTACTCACATTGATGATCTTAAATTCAGGACTTGTTAACAATAGCCTGGGACGTTTGTGTATTTATCAGCACATCTACCTCATGGTGGTGCGTTACATCTACATAACGTTAGTAGAATTCCCTATTATTTGAGGTTAGTTCTGGTGTGCTAATTTTCTCCCACAGAATCTGCGTTCGCAGTTGTTTCTCGACTTTAATCTACTGAGATGTTCGTTCAGGAAATAGTGTCCTGTTAGAAACCCCGTGACAATTCGAAGATTGTTCTTACTTAAATCAAGGAAAATCTTTGATTTTTCTCGCTCGTAAGTTATGAGAATTTTTTTTGACCTCAGTCAAAGAAAATCTGCTATATTATAACTTATTTTTAGCTAAAACTGCTCTTAAAGCCTATAATAAAATTGTTATATCTACCAAACTGCAAGTTGACAGTTGACCAAAACAGTATTCATAAGTATTATTCTTGCTGTTGGATTAATCATGGAATCAACGATATAAGATGATGAGAGATGGTAATAAATTAGATTACGTAAATCCTAGGATTCCAGAGCAATTGTTATAGTGAACTGCAGATGTCACAGACTATGTAGTAGTCAAATGGGTTATAATAATGGGTTAAATGCTTTAAACCCAAGAACTAAACACATCTAAAAATAAATAATGGCAAATAAAGTCTCTGTTATTTTTTAAGATGGAATAAGTAGTCATTAGCTCGTTAGTGGATACTCATGATCTCTTTATTCACTTGAAAGGCTATTTTTTGTAATATTTTCCCAATGTAAAATCTCTTTGCAGTTCGATCTTTTTTTATTTTTTAACAACCGCTACAAAACTCAATTATCTAATTATTGAATTTTCATTAAGAAGTTTCTCAAACATTCGTTTTATTCTTTCTTAATACCGTACGATAAAAAAACGCATCAGAGATGGCATGG
>NW_022147329.1:0-12118 GCF_002938485.1 Sitophilus oryzae
CTATAACTTTTTTATTTTTTCAGATAAAAAAACGAGATTTCTTATATTAGTTGTATAACATATGATATGCCATTCTATTCAGAGTGTCATTTTCTATCGAATACAGTAAAAAACTACCGAGGGTGTCATTTAAACATCAAAAGCTGTAGTAATTTCCGACGAAATAGGAAGTACCCAAAAACAATTGAATACGTCAATCAATCTTAATTTATGTCATATACTAACATACCAAATCTCGTTTTTTTTTTGTCTGACGCACCCGGTATAGGTACTAAATTATAAATACTGACTTGTTTATTATATAATATATAGTAATCAACTTATTCAAGGTTATAATAATATATATAATATATATTATAAATTTATATTAACCACAAAAATATATTAATAGCTTTTTTCCAATGAAGATGGTGAGAATCTGGAAATTACATTATACAGGATGAGTCTAAAACAAGCGTAAATATTTTCAGAGCTGCTTAATCTCGATATAAGAAACATATTTTCTATTTTCCGAATAAGTCCAAAATAACCGAGTTATTTATTTTGAAAATTTAAAAAAATAATGATTTTTTGTTTAAATTTTGAGAGCTACTGGATTTTTTTCTGGATTTTCCTTCTTGTAAATTTAATCTATTACCTATGTTGCCATATTATCAAGACATTAGGTTTTGAACTGAAATTTAAAAAAAAATCCAACATTTTTTTCAACAAATTCCAAATTTTCATTTTTTTCGCGAAAATAACTTCATATTCGTGTTTCTGGAGTCAAATTAGAGACTACACCTAAAAATATTTACACTTATTGAAAACTCACCTTATTATTATAGATAATACCAAATACCACATGAAAATTGAAATAATCACATACATAATATTTTCATTCGGCGTAAATGAAATCGAAAGGGAATAATATGTAGATTTAATTAAGAAATTTTTGAGAGGATATATCGTGTTTTCCTTCTACAGCTTGTTATACAAAAATGTTGAATAAATGTAAAATATACCTACAATAGTATAAAGCAGTACAAGAATAGATCTGTAGTCAGTTGGGATGGTATAGGATATCACTAAAAAATATATGTTTTAAAAATAGCAAGATAAAGTCTTCTTAAACAGATAACACATAATTTATTTTGTTTTCAAAATGCAACACCGTAAAAAATCTATTAATATTAAAACTGTTAATTATTCTATTTCTATGTAGCGGCCATATGCACTTTGTTAATAGGTAAGAATATTGTATAAACACATTTTACTAATCTCTGATACATGTTCACGTAACATATCACAAAACATTGTTTCTTTGATATACTAAATTAAATAGAAAATTAGCATACAATAGTGTAAATAAAATTTAAAAACGGAAAGTTCAATAGAATCAAATTTAGTCACTGAATATTTTTTATAGATCCTTTTCCCAAATCATTTGATATTCCTTTCTATTTCTAACAATAGTCCCTGTGCTCTTAGCCTAATCGTCAGTTGTCACTAAATGTGAAAAACGTTGGGAATTATTCACAGTCAATCAAGTTCATTATTATTTTATTTTTGTTTATTCCCGACTGACTACAGAATCATATTTAGTGAGTGTGTATAAAATAGAGTAATATCCGATTAATCTAGTGCAGAAAAAATAGTCGACAAAAGTGAGCATTTTGTTCCTTCGTGTATAGCGTCTTTCTTTGGTATCATATTAAATAACAAAAAAACACCTAATTCTAATATTGCTAAATTTTGATATAGTACATCTCAATTCTGTTCCCGACTCTCCGACGCTACATCATCATCTTGCTGACTTAAACTACCAAAAAGTGAAGGATGGTAGTAATTAAAATAAGGAAACAATTGTACTTGACTAGAGTATTGCTGACATAAACTCAGCATCGACTCCTGTAACATTTTAGGGTATTTCTGTCCTATAGATTTATTGAGCTGATCGTATACAAAGAATTCGTTCTTTCCAGTTTCTGGAAAGTAGCTAGGTTTTTGATATAGAGCTGGTTTTTGTTGAAGAAAGATGGGAATGTCGTCTTTAACTAATACTTTGACTGCCACCTTCCTGGCGTTGGAGTTGAGTAAGTTAGATTCTTGCATTTGGAGCTGTTTCCGCTTGGTCTTGTATCGTCGGTTTTGGTACCATATTTTAACCTGCAAAAAATATAATTTATTAATTCCCTAAATGTATTTATTTTCACTAATATACGGGAGGAAATGTATGATATTATTTAATACTCGCTAGAAGTTCTTTAGGGTTATTTATTCTAAAAAAGTTATCTTGGTCGAAAGCAATCGAAAAATGAAATGCTGTAACAATAAATGCAACTGATACTAAATGAATTTCAAATTATCTTAATTTAAGTTACATAGCCTTTCGGTCAGTCATACTGACTGCCAAGTTAGACCAATATCAACCGCCAGAGCAAACCGGATTCAGATCAAATTTCGGCACAAATGATCACCTTCAAACTCTAAAAAGCCTAATTGAGAAATCGGTCGAATACAACAGACCGTTAATTTTTGGTGTTTGTCGATTACCAAAAGGCATTTGATACCACCAGCCAACAAAATATGTTAAAATCTAGTTGACTCTCATATAGATCATCGGTACATCAAAGTGACTAAACATATATATATATATATATATATATATATATATATATATATATATATATATATATATATATATATATATATATATATATATATATATATATATATATATAGATATATATATATATATATGCTCAATAATATATATACGAATAACCTAACACATTTGTTTCAATAACCTGTAACAATGCTGGTAGGTACGTGCACAGATTTTTTCCTAGGTAACTTAAAAGTCGTTAAAAAGTCTAATTATATTTAAAGAAGATATAATTCCAACAAATTACATTATAAGGCCAATAATGCACAAGTAATACCATTAAAATTTTAGCGTTTTTAACTTGTGTAACATATTTCTTTAACGAATTAACCTGTAACAATAGTGGTAGGTACGCGCACAGATTTTTTCGCTAGGTAACTTATTAAGTCGTTAAACAGGCCTATAAAAGCTATAACAACATAGGTAACTAATATTTATAATTTAATTCGAGTTTTAATCTCAAATAATAAATGTTTTTACTGGTGTATTTCTGAAGTGTTCATTATTAAAAGTAGATATTCTTCAAGTTATGCGAAGTAATAAGTAATGTTTCCGGTGAGACCGCGTATATGTCACCGGATTCTGGTTAGTATAAAGACTTTTTCTATAGAAAGAGTTTTTCTATATTTTTCTTTCAAAATAAGACTAATTTCTTCTTATTCTTTTAAATATTACAGTGTTTCTTTTTCCTAAAATGTTATACTTAATTTTCGCTTAAAATTAAAAAATCACCAAATGGAGGAAAATATACTTTATTGAATAAAGTTTATAAAAATCATTTTACCATAACAAAAAAGTAAAAACATGTCATGGCGGAAGATACTCAGGTGGCATTTCACATATTTATCTATTAAAATCGAGATTAAGATAATAAACTTGCGTAATATGTTATAAATGAGATAAAAAGTTTCAGAATCGATTAATACGCAATACGCTACGCAGTCAACTTGCTCCTCTGCGCGGATGAGCGTCTTCAGACTCCTCCATCAGCCAGGGTCACGACGCGACGCCGCACGCCTCCGAAGAGGAATCGGCCTACGTTTGGCTAAACAGGCTGGACACTGTGGACTACGATATTGGCGAGTCTGAATATTTATAAAAATTTGCAAAGTAAAATATGTTGGAAAAATAATTAATCCATACATATATAAAACCTCAAAGGTTTTTTTTGTTGCATCCATCCCGCCGAAACCGCTTCACCAATCTTGATGATTCTTTTTTTGAATGAAATGTATATATGTGTAGATTTGTTATGAAGTATTTTTATAGTGCTTAATGGCTATTTCTTTGTGTAAAACGACTAAATACTAAAACATACCTGAAAACACCTACACACAATACCTCCAGAAATAAATTATTTGTCATTGTCAGTGGTGTGTCAGTTAGATTATATTTTAAGTTTTTAGATATTTTAGGAGTGAGTTCATACCGCCAGGTTTAGATACATAAATATTAGCACAAAGGTTCGTTTAAACGCCATTAGTGAATTAGCTACACAAAGCGATTTTAGGAAATTCATCCTCTTAGAGAGTAAAATTATGTCGGAACAGTTTGCTGTATGAAAATTCCTTACTATTTGGTCTAGAAAAATGAAATCCTACAAAAATAATTAGAAGAAATTTTTGAAATTCATCAACCAAATGGGTAAAGTTAGTAAAAATTTATATAAAACTTGGTGACCTCTGGATTATACACATAAAAATTGGCACAAAGATAAAGCAAATTTATGAAATTTATACACTTAGGGAGTAGAAAAGGGAATGGAAGTTTGCTGTACGAAAATGCAATACTATAACATTATAAACCAGACAGTATAAAATTTTATACCAGGGTTTATTTAGTGACATCATAACGAAATATATCTTCCTCAATTATCATTCAAAGAATAAAAAATAAACTATAAAGAGAGTATTAGTGCTCTTAATAAATAAAAAGGAGATGAAAAATAAAAAACATCTATGCTAACTAGCTCTCAATAAATTAGTAAAAAATCATTTAAATCAATGCATGAACGATTCGAGGTATAACGCGAACGTAGTCGCGGGAAAAAGCTAGTAATTTATTAAATTATTTTATTTAACTGATTAATTTTCATTGAAAAGGAATTTTTGTAATTCGCAACTATATTAGTTAAAAACTAAGAAACTCATATCAAATTTAAGTTTTGCGATTTTGACTTATACTTTTTACAAAATCTGAACACATTTTAAAAGAAAAAAAGTTTTTGATAATATTTGTGTAGATTGACTACAAGTTGTATAACATAAATTTCTACGACCGGTCTACCTAGTGGTCTGCAGCATCGCCTTGTGGTGCAAACGTGGGCCTGTTAATCTGTGAAATCCCTAGGCTCCACCTGGAGTCAAACCTAGGCCCCCCCCAGGATGAATTACTAGTTACTCTAATGAGTAGCAAGCGACGAGCGACGAGTAATTCGCTTGATTCAGTTTATTTTAAGGCACTGTCGATGTAGGCCGTAAAAATTTGTCACTCAGATACGCAACGGATAACGTCGTATAAATTTGCTACCTACAATGTATGTAGAAAATTCGTTGGGTTTTCTATCGAGTATATCACATTAAAATCGAATTTCAATTTATTTCATTATAGAGGATCGCTTGCGTTCTTCGCTCGTAACTTGTCACGTGTATCGCCCGTTCATAACCGAGCGATATCGGTTATTTCAATAATCGAGTACTCGAGCGAATTTTCGCTCGAGTTATCTCATCACTAGTTAATATATATGTATTCCACCGCCAATTCGCTGGTGGTTCAAGTTTTCACCATTTATATGTATACCCAGTTCGTTCCATTCTATCTGTTTGCACACATATTGGTGCAAATTATTAAACAATTTTGGAGAGATGGTGTCGCCTTGGCGAACACCTTTTTCAATAATGAAGTTGTTGATACCTTCATGAAGGCCTAACACAGAGCGTTATCGCCTTAATATATATATATATATATATATATATATATATATATATATATATATATATATATATATATATATATATATATATATATATATATATATATATATATATATATATATATATATATATATATATATATATACAGGGAACGCTGCTGTCGTTAAGCGTAGTACCTTTCACGATGGAGTGAGCACCATCTCAGAACATTGCCAATGATGAAGCAACAGAACAGGTATACAAATGGTGAAAACCCTGTAACTAGTGATGAACTCGAGCGAAAATTCGCTCGATGAAATCGCTGGCTGGGCGATACGAACAATTTACAACGATCAATAATGGGTAATTCGGTATATCTGAAAACCAACATACGAGCCAACCAGGTAACAGGAAATTGCGACGTTATCGACCGCCTCTGGTGAATAATACGACTACGACGGTGTAGCCATCAGCAGTGCTCGTCGCTCATCGCTTGCTACTCGATGGAAGTGACTGGTGAAGTCCTGGGGGGAGACTGGGTGGAGCCTGGGGATGCAGTTAACAGGCCGTTGCAGGCGATAGATAGACCGGTCGATAAGTATGTTAAACTTGTGATCAATCTACTTTAAAATGTTCAGGTAAGAAAGCTGCAAAGTCTGGACTAGAACTGTGAGACAGTTACAACGAGTGAATTCCTGGTAATGAGTTAAATAAAATAATTTAAATTACTAACTTTCTCACGACTACTCAATATCGACAGACTAAGCACACTAACATAGTATTTCCATGATGTTTTGACACAAATCTTTTTATTTTGGGCACTAATATATGGCATGGGTTATTTTTATTCTTTGAGAAGGATGGATTGAAGACTATTTCGTTAAATAAACCACGGTGTAGAGAACACATACGGTTGTAATTGCATTTCATGCAATAACTCGTGTGATGAAACAATTCGCGGTGGCACTGTAATTTTATGTGTTATGAGGTCAGTTATAAGTACACTAACATTTGACGATGAACTCAAGAACTAGTGCGGCGAAGTTTCATTCTTCTGTTAAGGAGCCCTGCATGGCTCGTGTTCCGGATATTGCTCTGGGTCAGACTCTAAAATCTTTTAGCAACAGTCATAATGTTTAACAGCTATGACCCAGCATCTGCTTGCGCTCACTCTAAATATCTAAATCATGTGCCTGTCTGCTGACCTGACCTGTGACAAATAATTGTTCGATGATGGTAATAATTTTCAGGCATGACAGTCGTTTACAAAGAAAGCAAATTAGCTATAACTTCATAATCTATACATGCTGCAACTCATTTAAAAAATCATCAAATGACAAGCTGACTCGCTGAGGATGCAACTGACTTTATGTGGATAATTATTTTCCAATGTACACTGCAGGCTCGCCAGCCTGTTTAACAAACATCTCTTCGGCGGCGTCATCAAGTTGACTGCGTGGCGTGACAATGTTTGCACAGTTCTCGACAATAAATGTTTATGTTTATATTAAGTATGTTGATACAGAAGAAATTTAAAGAATGAAGAAGTTAGTCTTGACCTGAAGGAAAATAGAAAAAACTCTATGAAAAGTCTTTGCTCTGAATCGATTTGCTCTCACGATGCTCTCAGAAAGCAACCCATGAAGAACTCTGCACAATGAACACTCAAGCCTCAATAAAATTGATATTGGTCGCTCGAATAAAATATAAATAATTACCTATGTTGACCATAACTGACTTAATAAAGACCTGTGGCACGTCTGTGCGCATGTTACAGTGGTAGATAGCATATGTTACAGGATAAAACTTAAATCTAATGGTAACCTGTGCGTGTAACGTGGAATACCTTCTTTAAACAAATTAAACACAACGACTTTAAGTACTAGAGAAAAATCTGTATGACCCCAGATTGATGATGAAACTAATATTACACTATTATTCGTGTTGTGTGAATAATTATATTGGAATCAGCTTGGTGGTGGGGACTTTATATGAGAAATTTTTGGTATTTAATTTGTATTTTGGCATTACTTTGGCATTAGCATACAGACATTTGTCAGCGGTTTTCTCCTTGTAGATAATCAAAAAGTTTTTTGATACAAATTTGCTTTTTATGTCAGATCATTTCTATGAAAAATTACATTAGATTTTTATTAAAGACGCTGGGTAATTAAAACATTGACTAATAAAGCTTGTCCACTTTAAATAAGGGGTCACGAAATATGGAGTGTTTGGGTTAAGGGGTGTATAATAAATTAATCGTTGTTTTATAATAAAAACCATAAAACATTTATTTATGCGTAAAATAAGGCAATGGTTGGATATATCTCCTTTATAATTAGGTGACTAAAAATACACTAAAATAATTAGAAAAAAAATCTTGTACTTATTTAGTAATTACGTCAATATTAATTAATTGACTTTCTAGTCTATTTTATTTTATGTACAAATATATTATTAACTTTTAAGCATTAAGTAATAAAACACTTTGTGGCCCTATTATATGGTAAGAGGTTACGAAATATACTCCTGGTTACACCCCTTACACCCTTTTAGAAAACAGTGTAAGGGGTGTAAATAAATTGTATAATCACTGTTTTTTATAATAAAAACTATAAAACATTTCTTATTTGTGAGATTAAAAAAACAAAACATTGCATTGGTTAAAATAAGTACATTCAATACATATGTATGTGTTATAACATAATATAGCCATTACTATTATACTATTATTATTAAAATAAATATGTGTGTAACATATTTCTTTAACGAATGAACCTGCAACAGACATTTATATGCCCAGTATATTTTTGTTTAACAAACCAATCAGGAAAAATCCAAAACCTACCGTTATAGGAGGTATAAGATGATTAAACTTATATAATGACAACTACTTATCTGATAACAAATTAATTACTACTGTCAGCTAGTTTAGCTACTGTCTAGGTAGAATATACCTGATATACCACCTACCTATGATGTGGGTAGATTAAAGAGGTTGTCGCCCACGGCATGACGCGACACGCGGCGCCGTGGAAATTCTTTGATCTGCGCCATATATTTAAATGGACCAACGCACATTAGAGCCTTGCAGCTAAAGCCTGAAGTTTCCGTCAGGGTCGGAAGACTTCTCTAACCTTTCCGTCTCCCGCGTTCGGCGCGTTGCAGTGTGCGTACTCACAAGGGAAATAATTTTGCATTCGAGTCTTTTCAGTTGGCTTTTTGACTAGGAACTAGTGATATGTATCAATGGCAGAATTGTATTTTTAAAGGTAAATTAGGCAAATCGATTTTCATAAAGGAATATGATATTTTTTTTAGTCTTCCCTCACTAGAGACAGATGGACGAAATGCCTTTCTATCAAAGATTTAATATAATTGAGGGGTGTAGAGGCAAAACTGGCAATCTCCACTTTTTAACAAAAGTGACAATCTCCAATTTTTAAATTCTAATTACCTAAATATATAAAAAAGATCAGGGTTTTTTTGACCACATAACTAATATACACATCAGAATAAATAAGAATTATCAAAAATATTAGTAATTTGTCTCTTCTGAAAAAATATGATGAGTAGATATACCCGGTGTTTTTTCTTCTAAAACCCTCAATTGAGGAGTGCGTAAAATGTTTCCTTTATATTTTGTAATACTGAAAAAAATGATTTTGTCTTTTATTAAATCTGGAAAAAGATGGTAAAATTCTCCAAACTTCTTTCTTTTTTTGTTAATCGTATGAGTCCAAACTTTTCCTCACCCCCTCTTCCTCTTCCTCTGTTAGAAGAGCACAAAAAATACGCTTTCGTCCGTACTTGAACTCATTGCTTTAAAAACTAAACTACAGTAAGTAAAAAACACTTCGACTATAACTAAATAGCGTTGCCGCGTTTCAAAAGCGCGCTATAGTGGGCGCAGTCCCTTCGCAGCCGGAAAAAAATCTCTTCCCAGCGCCGCGCCGCGTTCTAGTGGGCGACAACCTTAAAGCTTATTTTGACATTACCTCTCACTTCGGTGTCACAAGCTGAATTTTTCAGGGATGGAAGTACAGTACATGATATGGGGACCCTTATTCCGAAAGTAGTACAAAATTAGACCGGGTAAAAGGGCACTATCATCAAAAATCGATATATTAATACCACCGTATAGAGAAAACAAATACTTATTTTTTCATCCAGTACACAATAAAGTCTTCGTAGGGAGTAATTTTTTATAATTATTTACGAAAAAACATTTCCATTAGCGCTTATGACCAAAAAAAACTTTAAACATGAATAATCATTTCAATCATGCGAAGATTTGGTTTAATAATAGATTTTTTTTAATATAACTTTCATTTAACGAAAAACGAAGGCCTAAATGAAAAAAAGAAACAATTTAAAAGTTTCGCTAATGTCTTGACAAGGTATCAAAGCAAACCCCATATTTTTTGCTTTTAAACTAATAAAGATATATCAATAAACAATTAGCGATGTAATGGTTTTTGCGCGCGTTGGCCGACTGCCGCCGCTGCGCCGAGATTTCCTATACCCTTGTATATATGACGTCATGGTGTGGCAAATGTAGCATTTTAATTCGATTTGGGCTCCTTATATGGGATAACAAACATTTTCAATGTTAAAATGGAAAAATATTTTACTATATCGAAGCAAATAAAATTAATAATATTTAGCCAGAGTCATCGTTCAAGTCAAATTAAGATATCTGGGGGTTCCCAGCAGTAACTGGGGGCGCGCCGGGCACCCTGTAGTTACGCAAATGTTATACCGCTTGCTATTCATCACCGAAAGAATATGTGCTCTACGCACGCAACTTACTGCTTGGCATTACAAATTTCAAGTACATCAAGCGACGGACGAAAACCCGTATTTTTTAATACGAGCGAAATTTCGCCTGCGCGATTGATTAATGAAATCGCTTGAAACTCGAGTACCCGATTATTGAAATTAACTGGTTTTTCCCATCACTAATATTAACCAATATCAAATACAAGAAACAACTGCTTACAAGTACCTAGGACACGAAATACGTGTAAGTCGCGATAACCAAACTTGCGAGCTCAACAGACGAATAGGACTGAGTTGGGCCGCCTACTGAAACACATTTTCAAAGGGGCACTTCCGATATGTTTGAAGAGAAATATATTCAAATCAATGTATACTACATCTTCTAACGTATGGTGCGGAGATTCTAACATTAACCAAGAAAACAGTAAGCAAAATCAGAATAACGCAAAGAGCAATGGAAAGATGTTGGAGCTATCTCGGAAAGACAAAGTACCGAATATCAAAGTACGAGACAGAACAAAAGTCATGGATGCCATAGAGAAAATAGGTACTTTGAAATGTAATTTGGCAGGGCATATTGCATCGCTAAACGATGACCGATGGATGAGGAAAATAATAGAATAGAGACCACGACATGATGCATTCAGGAGCAGAGGTCGTCCTCCAACCAACTGTAACTAACAAAAGAAAGTAACTGGATGCAAATAGCTCAAAATAGAGAATTATGGAAGCAAACGAGGGAGGTCTGCATCCAGCAGTGGACTTTAGTGGCTAGTTGATGATGATCTCGGTCAGTGTATCACCGATCATTTTACTGAGCTTATATATTAGAGCAGTCCATTCACCGGTGAAAAAGTTGGACGCAGTCAAGCGCGAGAGATGGGAGCATCGGTCCATTTGATAAATGGTGGCTTGTGTAAATTTTCATACTTGGACATACTTGGTTTTTGTTTGATAGAAAAACGGCTTCTATAAATTTACATGTTTTCCAAGATTCCTTGTGTACAATCCGCCTGATCTTTCCTTATGTTCCTTTTACATATGAAATAGCCAAGAGACAGAGAGCCTCTTCCTCAGACTGGTGTACCAAACCAAAAGTTTTATAATTCGATATAATTTTTCTCAGAGAAACCATAATGAAGTAAATCAGTTTTAATATTACTTAGTTCAGCATTAAGTGATGCTTGGTCACTGCATATATGATGTTAGTTCGATGATAAAGTAAACTTACTATTCCTTAGTTGCTTGAGAATAGTATGACCGAGGGGTGTCTCACTTGGATAAAAAATGTACATGTACTGCCAAAATATAATTCTACTGCGAAACGATTGCCAGTGATTGCGAAGAAGACTATGACTGCCATGTAATTATTATAGGCCACTGCCGTAAGACTGCCATGACTTCCAGCGACTGCTAAGAAGAAATGTATGTATACATGTATCTAATTCCAACAGTGAGACACCCCTCGGGTTTGACTAAAAATTTAAATACCGCGACGTATGTGTTGGATAGTTCGACACTTACAAAATGACTCATATGTAAGGAACAACAGAAAAAAGATCAGGCGATTAGCCAAACAACAAAACCGGAAACATAAAAAAAACAGTGCATCTATAGCTCATATCAAATAAATTTTTAGTCAAGGTTGTCTTTTAATCAAAATATTTTAGAAAACAAAAATAAATTAATTATAAATATATAAACAGTTATTATTTACATCAACAAAGCTCACTTCCTTAACAGCACTCAAGGGACATAAAGGGCTATTACTACCGCT
>NW_022147330.1:0-8226 GCF_002938485.1 Sitophilus oryzae
TATCTTCTATAGTTTTTGGTTGCGATAACTTTCCCAACTTTCCCAAGTAGTAATTAAGTGTTCCATCATTTCGATTAATTGCGGTGATATCTTGTATATTTCCAGAACTTTTAGCAGCCATTAATGTGGTACCGAATCAAAAGCGTTACAATAGTCTATATAGGCAGAATGTAAAGATATTTGTTTATGTAGTGTCTGTCCTATAATGACAGAATCCACCAGTAACTGTTCTTTGCACCTTTTGCAAATACATTTATTATTATTTTTATTATATGGAGGATTTAGTCTCAAGTTACTAGACTTTTTGAAAATGATAGGACTGGCGAGTGTAACCTAAGGATCAGCAGAGGACCATAATAGATCTGAAGTGGGCGCAGTGGAACAGGCCGATAGCCACCCAAGAATCTAATATAATATAATCTAATCAGTCATATTCAATTTGAGAATTATTTTGCGATAAAATCTTAAAAACATGTTGAAAACAAGGAATCATCAATCAGCGGTATTTTTTATTTCTTTATCAATAGCTAAGTCAGAGTATTTCCCGATTTTAGTTGCATTTGTTTCTGGTAGATTATTTGTATTGGGAACTGCTATATCTATGATATAAGCATTTTTATTTATCTTGTCGGCCTAAACAATATCAGGTCTATTAGCCGATATTGTTCCATCTGTGAGAATAGTTCTGTCCCAGTATAATTTGTATTGGTCATTTTCCAGAATGTTCAATGGATTATACCCATAGCAAGGAAGAGACTCTGAAAGTAACTGACTGTTTACTGCACGTTTCTGGTGAATAATTCTGACCACTTTATTATGACTTTGCAGATAGTCACTTGATGCTAGAATAGTACAACCCCCTGTTATGTGTTGTATTGTTTTGACATCTTCTGCAAGTATCAATAGTACGAGCCCTAACAACTAAATGTTCGGACAAACAATAATTTTTATTTTTATTAACTGAATTATTTACATTTAAGAAATACATTTAAAATATATTAAAATCTAACCTTTCTGATGAGTATGTAAATAGTTTAGTTTCTATAAACATTAAAATAAACTGTAGGCCAATAAATAAACAAAAAGATTGCACAAAATCGTGACAACTAAATGTTCGGATACTTTAAGAAATAACTGTTCTAATAGGCGTTACATCGGCATGGACTTTTGCAACCACTGCAAGCCTGTTTGGCATTGTTTTTATTAATGGTTGACATACGCCAGAGTAAAAAAATTGCCATAATTCACTTAATATCATCGTCAAATGGGCAACGGTTTCTTGAGAATCGTGGCACAAATTTTGTTTTGTTTTATGCCACATGTCTCGATAACATTAAGGTCCGGACTGTGCGAAGGCCATGAGGAAACCTTGATGTTCATGACCCTAAACCATTTTTAGTAGTTTTAGCTGTATGGCATGCCCCGCCATCCTGGTGAAATATAAAATTATTGTCCTGGTCTTTACCAGAATAATTGGTTACAAGGACCTTTGTCCTTCTCACTTGAAACAAGAATATTTTTCAAAATTTGTTGATTCTTTGATGCATCAATTATGCCTTCTACCGCATTATACTTTTCTGGGCCTATTTTGGATATACACCTTCAAATCATAATGCCTTTAGGAAAGTTCACTGTCCTCTTTTGAGGCAATCTTTATCAAATAGACACTCTAGCGGTGTTCGATTATATTTATTATATCGATATTAAGGTGGCTCATGTGCACATGTAATCCGTGCACTTGCCATTTGCGACTGGAATTATTAGCGTCGGATTGGGAAATAATTAAATTTTTTACCTTAATGCCATTTTTGTAGTTTGTGACATCAGAAGTTCCCATCCGACGCTGATAATTCTAATCGCAAACTGCAAGTTCAAGGACTACATCTGCACGCCAGGATCAGCAGAGGACCACAATAGATCTGAAGTGGACGCAGTGAAACTTACACTTCGACGTATCTAATCTAATCGCATCAGTCATATTCAATTTGAGAATTATTTTGCAATAAAATCTTAAAAACATGTTGAAAACGAGGAATCATCTATCAGCGGTATTTTTTTATTTCTTTATAAATGTATATACTGTTAATATTTCCCAGGTAGTACAATATCCTTTCAACTTCATTGACCATTCCGCATTCGTTGCTCCTTAAACGAACCAATAAATTAATAAGTTATCCAGCTCGCGTCGATCGAGATGTCGAATGAATAAAATATCGTCGAAATAACATCACACTAGTTAGAGTTGCCACATATAAAATTAACACCTTTCTGTACGTTAATAGCCTATAAAGATATCTCGAGAATCAAACATGATAAATTTTTATACGGCCAATAAATATTTTCGAGAAGCTATCTTGTACTCGGCTGCACATAAATATCCCGTTCAGGTGTGCCTGGTAATTATTCAATCTCGCATTAGTCTGGATATTGTAATTAACTAGAATGCGGTCTGGAATGAATTAAATCAGGAGCCTCTATTTTGTAAGAAACATTTTCTGTTGTGTTCACTAACTATTCAACAGAAAGTAGCTATTTTGTTGGTCCAAAATGCATAACATGATCAAAAATTAAAAAGGATATTCGCTGGGATCGTACAATGTTCTTTTTTTAATACATTGCATTTTATACTCAGATGCAAAAAACGCAATGGAAAAAATTTTGGTGAAGTTTAAATATTATATTTTTTTAATTTTTAGTCCTTGATTTTTAACCAAACTGTACAGGGTGGACCATTTTGGTTGTTTCTATAGGGTGTCTAGGAAAGTGTAAGAAATATTCCAATTTTGATACTGCAGTCTCAGGTTCTTTTTGAAAAAATAACAATGGCGCAAACGGATCGTAGCTATCTTAATCGGTTTCGAAGCTACAGGGGGATTCTCAAATTTTGTACTTTTTGAAGATGTTCGATAGTTTGTTTATTTCAGCGACCACGAAAAAATGAATATACATTCTAAAGGCACTTTTCTGTGTAGAATGCAGTGGCGTAGTCAGACTTTTTTCGAAAAAAATATTTTTTAGATATTAACTATACTTATGTTTTTTTTAAATAGAACCCCCTGTATATTTTTAAATTGCCTGATTCAGCTTGGCATGGGCTTTTCGAAAATATAAGACTCTATATTTATTTTCACTATTAACCTCAACATTTCATATTTTTCTTAAAATATCCAGTTAGTAGTAGGCCGCGCCGAGTAACAAAGTAAACGGTTGTCATGGTGATCGGAAGATACCTTTGATGGATGCGTGACATTCCATTTCAACAGATTGAAGTGTGTGTATTTTAAATAATAAAAATGAGTAAATTTGAAAATTTGAGAAATATAATATGTTAGAATGTTATATTGAGTCTAACAAACATAAGCAAATGGCAGCTGATTTATATTTTGAGCGCGAGCAACCATTTTTAAAAGCCATTTTTAAAAGGTCAGAAAATAGTTTAATCCTAGCCACCTAGATCACCTGATATCACTCCCTTGAACTTCTTTCTCTGGGGCTTTCTGAAAAACGAAATTTATCGAAATGCAAATAGAACATTAGAAGAGTTGCAAGATAGTTTTGTTGTGCCTTTGCAAAGTGTAACCAACATACACATTCGAAATGCTGTTAGCGGCGGCGTGCAGAGACGGTGCCAACTCCGCCTATAATAGATAATAATGGGCAGCAGTTTGAACATTTAATGTAGTCTTTGTGTTTTTATAAGCCCCATTGAAGTAACCTGTTGAGTTTGCATTAAAATATGTTCTTTTTGTTTCTGTCACACTTATTTTTATTTGATTTTAGATATTCGCTTGTTTCCTTTAATACTCGGCATGACCTACCAAGAGGAAAGTCGATATCTTTAAATAAATTGGAATTTTAAAAATAATGAATATGGCAATCGGGTTGCGCAGATATTCAATGAACACCTTTGAAACACCTTTATGGCAAAATTGTTCGCGAGTTAGTAGCAAATTTTGCGAAACTGGTTCCGTTATGAATAAAAAGAGGCAGAGGGAAAATCCTGTAGTAAATGAAGCTTTGTAGGTATTCGTATTGGGCCAAGTTGCCATGGATAGTACGCTGAGTACAAGAAAATTAGCCAATGAGACCGGTGTGAATTGTACAAGCGTCCAAAGGGTATTAAAAAACACAAGTTCCACCCGTACAAAATTTAGTCGGTAAAAGAACTCAACGAAGACGTTTTAAAATAAAGTAAAATAAAGTTTATTCTTAAAATAAAGTTCGATTATTTCCACTTTTTCTGCAAGTGAGTACACTATAATTGTTAAAAAGTTTAACGATATTGAGAAGAACTTCAACGCAGAAGTCACAGAACAGCTATCTAGCAACTACCGCACCTGATCTTCAACCTTGTGGCAAGTGAAAAATGCGTAAACATCTAGAATTAATAAGAAAAAACAGCAAATTGGTCGAAGGAATTTATCCTTATCATTTACTCGGATAAATGTTTAAATAAACTTTTCAAATTTCAATCCTTCATATTTTCTCAATGACTCGATCGATTTTCAAAAACGAAGCGGGAAAGCATAGAGAATAGAAAGCCCTATTCATTGCGGTACCCCCTTCTCATTTGAAAAAAATTGAGGGATGACACCCCCGCTTAGAGGGTTGAAGATTCTGCAATCATTTTTGGGGCAAAAGTTGTCCCCCTCACAAACAAAATTGACGTGTTTTTGGATTTGTTGAAAAAAAAATACCCTGGCCCTTATGCCTTGCGGAATGTTTTCGATGGGCCACCCTGTATATTTACTTTTAATTATGTTAATAGATAGCCCCCTGTTCTCCAAGCTTCATTGACTCTGTTTACTAATTCTTATAGATCTACGAGATTTTCTGCTATAATTACGGTATCGTCGGCATATCTGATATTATTAACTATTTCTCCTCCTGTTACAATTCCTTTTTGGCCACTTAGGGATTCTCTAAATATGTTCTCTGAAAAAAAAAACGTTGGAGAGGGTGGGGAAGAGTATGCACCCCTGTCTCACGTCCCGTTTAAAATTAATAGGTCTAGATTCTCTATTATTTACGGTAATAGTAGTAGCTCTTTCAATACAAATGCTGAAATGACTTGATATTAGCTTATTCTGTTGGACGCGATCGAAAGCTTTTTCAAAATCAATAAAGCATATATATACATGTCTTCTTACTTCCCAGCACCTCTGCAGAAGCGTTTCCATCGTAAACAGTGCTTTCACTAGTTCCCATGCATCGCCTGAAACCATATTGCTCATCTGAACTCAGAGCTTCCTCGCACTTGTTGCTAATTCTTTTTTTGGAGAATGTGTAGAAGTAGCTTGAGCACATGACTCATTAGACTGATAAGTCTACAGTCTGAACATTTTTTAGCATTTAGTTTTTTAGGCAAAACAGGTTTTAGCCAGTTTGATGGAATATGATCAGTTTCGTAAACCTGATTAAACAACACAGTAAGTTTATTTATGTTTTCATTGTTTAACAATTTTACAGCCATTCATTATATATTTGATCTGGTCCACTTGTTTTATTGGTTTTGGCTTGATGTATAGATTTTTTCACTTCAGATTTTAAAATTGATGGACCTGTTTCTGTCTTTAAGTCTGACATGTCTTCCCTACTATCTTCAAATAGGTCTATGATGTACCTCTCCATTCTTCCACTACTTCTGATTCCGATAATACGTATGTCGTTATTCAGAAGATTGCTGATTCTATTTTACCTGGCACAATCCAGTCACTTCTTTCAATTTTCTGCGTAGGTTGTACTCGGCATGCTTTTGTTGTAGCTCTTCTATGTCGTTACTTTGTTTTCATCCACATTCTTTTGCTTCTTTGATTTTTCGTTTTATATGTTGGTGAATTCTTTTATATTCTGTTTCACTTTTTTTTTGAATTTTCTTCTCTCTTTCATTAAATCAATTATTTCATCCGTCATCCATTGTTGTTTTTTGTTGTTGCTGTGAATTAGAGTTTATGTTGCTGTATTAGTGATGCTAATGCTATTATTTATGTTGTCCCATCGTTCTTCTATGGTTAACACATTAGATGTTTGTGTGGTGTTCTCTCGTACGTTGTAATTCATGGTTTGTGTGAATTCGTAACCTTTAGTGCTTAGAAAAAATTTTATAAATGTAAAAAGTTATGAATATATCAAGTGCTTTTACACTTTACACGTTTTTTTAAAGTGGAGTTATCGATTTGCCCAGTGAACAGCTCAGATTTGCTGACATACTTAATTTGTGTAGCCCATGCAAAAATGGTGTACTATTTAGTTTATCATTGAAATTATACTGTTATGTGAAGAGTTTAACATTGGATATATTTTTTTCTTATTTCCACCAAGAACAAACTTTATTTAACTTCAATAACTTAAATCAATTTTAAGAACAAATAATATTCCGAGTTGTCAAAATATTTTAGTACTATTCTGCCTACCTATACAGCAATACAAACTGTAAAATTAGTTGGTAAAATTGGTAATTTTGTTTTAAACTGTCAACCTTATAATCGTATTCTTTATATATCATAAGTTATAGTGACTTCGTAAACAGCTTTCTGCAAATTTATAATTTATTATGCGAATGGTGGATATTACAGCATTAAATATTCCCATCGCGTTACAATCTTTAAAAACCTTGTTCTGAGAAATTGCAGGCCAATTTGATAAATAATTCGACTTAAAAAACAATAAATATTCTTTGCGAACCTTTAAAAATGATATACAGCGACTTTTTATTTATACCGAAGGCGTTTTAACAGTTAGCACCTTGGATTTTGGTTTATATACTTCCAATAGATTTTCGCAAATTTACAAACCGATCATAATAGGTACTATTCAAATTTGGTGAATCAATATAAACCACTCTACCAGTTGATAAATAATTACAATTCTACCAGTTGTTCACCAAAAGGTGAATATTTTATAAACCGCTCTGCGAAATAGGCTAAGTCGTTTTTCAAAGGAACTCTTATCAGAAAGATTCCTATTTGGATATCTTTGAGGCTCCTTGAGGCTAAGAAGCAATTGACCTCACAAAATAAAATCACTAGTAACATATCCATTGGTTCCCTCAACAGATACTCTTGATAAAATAATGAATACCGACTTATTAAACTATTGCAGGTAAATTTAGGTAAAATGCTATAAATCTAATTTATAAAGTCCATAAACTAATGTCGATTTTGAAAGTAGTTACTTTTAAAGAGAAACGAGAAAACAGAAAATAGGTTCTTATTTTATAAATATCTTGTCTCCCTTTCTTGCGTTATAACACATCATAGAGTCTCAGGGCTTTGACAAAAGTCAGTATCTGAGACGGTTTTACAGAGGTTAGTTCTCCATCTCCGATATCAGTCGCACCAAAGTTCATGGCACGAATGGTTGTCGTATCGGCGCACTCAGTGATGCGCTGTTCTGGTGTTTCCCCATTTTCCCCACAGAATCTACCTGCGCAGTTGTTTCTTAGCTTCAATCTACTGAGGTGTTCGTTGAGGAGACAGTGTCCTGTTAAAAACCCCGTGACAAGCCGAATATTGTTGTTACTAAAATCAAGAAAAATCGTTGATTTTTCTCGATCGTAAGTCTTAAGAAATTTCTTCAAGTGTCTTAGACTCATGGAGGATTCCCATCCCAGGTTATGGATGGAGTCTTCCAGGTTCTTGAGTTCCACTTTAAGTTGGTTTCTGCTTGGGAAGCAGAACGGTTCTGGCCCAGTTAGCAGAATGTACGCTCCCTTTCGGGCGAGAGTGTTTGCGTTTTCATTGCCTTATCCCTTGGTGGGCTGTATTATGTTTGCCTAATTTGTTCAGCTTCTCTAGGCATTTTTTGACCAACTTCGAATTGATGGTTACTGAGTTGATCGCTTTTAATGCTGCTTGACTATCGGATAAGATGGCTATTTCTTGTTTCCGATAGTTCCTACCTATCTTGTATTTTACTTTTAAAAACAACAACTTTTATAGAGTGTTTCTATTTGAAAATTTAAACTTGTATAGCCTAAGACATTGTGGAATTTTGATTAGGAGTTTTATGGCAAATCCACTGAGTGAAACAATATACAACAATCCATTTATAAAAGTACTAGGTTTTTCCCGCGACTACGTTCGCGTTACACCTCGAATAGTTCATGCATTGATTTAAATGATTTACTTTGTATATAGAGCTAGTGAGCCTTACAAATGCCCTATTTAAACTATGTTTTTAAGAGTTTTAGAGCTACTCGTATTTCATATGAAAGTTATCTATTGT
>NW_022147331.1:0-4987 GCF_002938485.1 Sitophilus oryzae
TGTTGTGTCTTCCTTTTTGTTAGATGTTTTTGTATTTATGTATCCTAGAATTCTGAAATAATAATGAAGTAAAAAGTAATTAAACAAAATTGAACCGTAAAGCAACTGTTTCAAGCCACTATTGTTTGTAATTAATCCATTCTTGTACTTTCTTATAAACATTCAACACAACCACCGTTTCTATCTCCAGAACATAACCGAACAAAAACAAATTAATGAAGCCCTATGGATAACGGTGACCAGAGAGGTAAAAAGCACGGAAAGGACAGTCTGTGTAACATTATTTTAGGGACTTTAGTGAGTTTTTAGGCCAGCAGTGGTGTGTGGTTATCCTTACCTAGATTCGTGTCATTTGACAGGTCGCTGTTTAGGATTAGAACATAGACGACAGAAGCCAGCGTGTAGTGCGACCTTTAGAGGCGTCTAGTTATATTAGCTCTATTGTATAGATGTTAGTTTAGAACAGAGTTGTTAAAGAAATATGTTTTGTACTGATTATTATATTCTATATTATTGTTTTTACTATTTCGAAAACTGTCCTGGAATGTCTATTCGCAACATTTCAAAACAGTTTCCGACAAAAAAATATTACTAAAACCAGCTTTGATATCTGAATAATTAAACTAAAAAAGTAGAATCTATATTTGTATATTAATTAATTATAGCTAGTTTTTTTGTATCTAAAAAGCAAAATATAGCAAAAATAGAGAAAAATCTGACATTTGTATGTACGTATATTATCTAATAATTACTTTATATTAATTTTAGGAAAGAGTTGCAAATCTACTGGGGGTGGCAGGAACTGATGTCCCAATTGAGTACATTCAAAGACTGATGCTACCTTACCGGGTATGTAAAAACAATGCTGTGTAATATTTTAATAATAAATAGTACTTATGTTTCAGTTGGGTGTAAATGGTTATGGATTTATTGTATCCAATAATGGATACATTCTGATACATCCTGATTTAAGGCCAGTGGTAAGCAATAGTTTAAGAAATAAATAATTGAAACCAAGGCGGTACATACACGCTAGGCGTACGACAAGGTGTACAGGGTGGGTCAAATTCGACGCTTTTAGACAAAAACTAATATCGGTGTCTGGAGCTCAATTTTTGTCAAAAACATGATGGTGAAAACCACATATCGATATCTGTTATCGTTTCGGAGTTACGGGGTGTTTTTCAAAAATATGCATTTTTAACAAATCGGTGTAACTTTTTTGCTATGGAAAATTTTGTATTTTTATGAAAACATTTCCAAAGTTACTTTTTACGTAGAATTTAATGGTTAAAGTATAATTTTTTTAAAATTAACAATTTAAGAATTATCAACAGAAAATTTGATTTTTTATATGGGACACCCTATATATTTTTAATTAATTGAAAAGAATTTAAAATTATCTTTCCAAAAATATAACACACTTGATATTTTGCTCGATTCCTCTTCGAGATATAGAGTATATAAAAATTCGCCCGCTTTAAATAAGTAGGCTTTTGAACGGCACCGGCTTAATGCAAAAAAATTCTAGCTGTGAGAATCAATAAAAACGAAAAAAATATTTGCTATGAAAGATGCAATTTTATAACAATTTAAAATATATTTAACCAACTTCAACACATTTAAACTATATCTAATAACAACAAAAATAAATAGCAAACTAAGATATGAGATTTTGCTACAAGTGTTCGACATATCGACCATCTTCTGTTATGGACAAACGGGGCAGTTTTTGAACATTTCTCGCGGAATTCATTAACTCAGACGTGGTGAAAGATACCCTCTCATAACTGCTAAGTATTTCTAATCCTTGTCTAGATTATACGGAAGAATAAGGAACCTTTATTCTTCCGCAAATATATCCATAGGATTAGATCCATGGGCACCAAGTCAGGCGGCCTCGACGGCCAACGGCTGGGATCTTGGCCAACGGCTTGGATCTATTCAAATGTTCTTGAAATTGGCTGCAAAAATTTGCTAATAACTTCAGCGTTCAGAGGCGGTGCGCCGTCTTGCTGGAAAATTATGTTTTCGAGTTCCATTAAGGGAATATCATCAATAAGGGGTCCAAAGCCTACTAGTTAAAAGTGGCGAACTTTTAAAAATTCTGTATTTCGAAGGGGATTATAACAAAATATCAAGTGTGCTATATTTTTGGAAAGGTAATTTTAATTCTTTTCAGTTAATTAAAAATATAGAGGGTGTCCCAAATAAAAAATTAATTTTTCTGTTGATAACTCTTAAATTATTAATTTTAAAAATATTATACTTAAACCATTAAATTCTACGTAAAAAGGTGCTTTGGAAATGTTTTCATAAAAATACAAAATTTTCCATAGCAAAAAAGTTACAGCGATTTTTTAAAAATGCATATTTTTGAAAAACACCCCGTAACTCCGAAACGGTAACAGATATCGATATGCGGTTTTCACCATCATGTTTTGACAAGTGAGCTCCAGACACCCATATTAGTTTTTGTCTATCTCCTATAGAAAGTGTTTTCATTTAAAAGCGTCGAATTTGACCCACCCTGTACAGTATAGACTGGTTCAACACTTCAATGCTTGTTGCTATTTTAGTTCAAAATAAAGTATACTTTCATAATTTTTGGATAGATCTGTCGAAATCAGCACTGTCGTTGAACCAATCTTTATAATGTTAAAAAATCCACACTGTACAACTTGTCGACTGGGTCCTTTATATATGACAGTTTTAGTGTCTTCTTATTATTTAATAACGTTTTTAGTACCAGGGATATTGAAGCCTGCTTTACAATAGGGTAGATATGATGGAAGTTGAAGTAATTGATGATGATACTGAACCAAGAAAATTTAACGATGACAGAACTAAGATACAAAGTTATCATGCAGAAAAGAGGGAAACGCTACTATATGAGAGTGAAAAGCCATCTGGATGATATGGTAAGATCTTATTACGAAAATATAGAATAAAATTTCACAATCCCATTGTTACTTTTCCTGTTCTACAAGTTTATATTATTAGATTTTCAATTTGACGTTTTATTTTTTAGAAACCATCATCAACATTATTTTTTTTTAAGTACGGACCTGGATTTTTAAAACCTTGTGGCCCTGAAATACAATGATATATGTACAGGGTTGTTCACCACATACGACACGGAGTATTGTAGCTAAACGATTAGATTTTTACAAATTGTAAGTCTTGGGTTCGTTGAAGGACTATTAGAGCTACAATTTAAAAATAATTTTACAAGATACAGAGTGTCCTAAATAAGTAAAAAATATTATAGTTGTATTTTTTTAAATGGAACACCCTGTATATTATTCTATTTTTAGATTCTACGACTGAAATAAAGGTAAATTTGATTAAGTTTTATCGCACTTAAACCTTACCGTTTATGAAATATTTTCAATTTTGTGAAATTGCAGTAAAAAATTTAAGGCTCTATTTCTCCAAGGGTATTAAAGGGTTTAATACTAAATATTTACTGAAGATTATTTATTGATCAGGTATTATGTTGCAATAATAAAAATTATACTACCTTATATAGAGTGTTCAAAAAATTATATTAAATAATTTATTAAATAAAAATAATTATATTAAATTAATCGCTTTCAACAACAATAACTTGTTTAATTTAAATGGAACACCCTGTATATTTTACGTGAATCAGATGCACAAGATAATTGTCTATCAAATTGGATTATACCATTTTTTACCTAGTTCTTCAAGTTTTCGTAGAAAATGCATTTTCTTATTATTTAGACCTCATTTATCACTATATCCATGGAATATTGACATTTTAGATTTTTTTAAGACAACATATGTACAAAATATACAGATGGTAAAAATAATAATATTGCAAGCCCATTTGTTTATAAAAAGAAAGCTATTTAAATCTTTGTAAAAGAGTATTCCAATTATTACTAATTATTAATATAGACCGCCTATTATTTCCACCTAACAATTAGTTAATTACATACTTAATTGTTTTAATTAATAAATGTGGCTCAGAAATCAATACAATAATAAGTTATGAAAATGAACGTCTCTGTTATTATAAATAAGCATTCGTCAAAGTATGAAATAAAATATATAAGGTGTTACTTTTTACCACACTGTCTAATACACATACAAAATTCAGTTTTTTAGTATTTGGAGCAATTATTATTAATCAACGTAAACAGCTAATTAAAGTAGTTTAAATACTGGGATCATATTAATTGGTGCTATTTAACAAATATTTAAACAGTTTTTCTTATTTTTTTAATGACATAAGCGAATTATATCGTCAATATTAGTATCTGGAAATCTGAAAATTTGTTACATTTTTAAAAATAATCTAAAATGTCAATATTCCATGGGTATAGTGATAAATGAGGTCTAATTTATAAGAAAATGCTACTTCTACGAAAACTTGAAGGGGTAGATAAAAAATGGTATAATACAATTTCGTAGACAATTAAATTGTGCATCTGATTCTCGTAAAATATACAGGGTGTTCCATTTAAATTAAACAAGTTATTGCCGTTTAAAGCTAGTAATTATTTAATATAAATTTTTAGACACCCTATATAAAGTAGTATTTTGTTTATTATTGCAACACAATATCCGATCAATAAATAAACTTCAGTAATTATTTAGTATTAAAAAGTTCGATACCCTTGGAGAAATGAATCCTTAAAATTTTTACTGTAATTTCATAAAATTCAAAAATATTTTAAAAACGGTAAGGTTTAAGTGTGATAAACCTTAATCAAATTTACCTTTATTTTAATCGTAGAATCAAAAAATATAATAATATACAGGGTGTTCCATTTAAAAAAATACAACTATAATATTTTTTACTTATTTGGGACACTCTGTATCTTGTAAAAATATTTTCAAATTGTAGCTCTAATAGTCCTTCAACGAACTTACAATTTGCTAAAATCTAATCGTTTAGCTACAACACTCCGTGTCGTATGTGGTGAACAACCCTATATATTATACTTACCCAAAATAT
>NW_022147332.1:0-10557 GCF_002938485.1 Sitophilus oryzae
TATATATATATATATATTATTCCTGTTATTTTTAAGCTGGTATTTATTTATTCTGAAAAATTTTCAGAATAATATTTGAAGATTTTTTAAAAATGTATACATGGTGTTCTAGTCATTGATTAATCACGATCCTGCTTAAAGCCCTTGGCGTAAAAAGCTGATTTTTGGAAAACGGATTGACTTTAGGGTGTAGGGGTTCGATAAGAAGGGATTTTTCGAAACTCGAATTCTAATAATAATTCTAATTCTTTTGATCGCAAATGGTAAAATCATAACTAAGAGCTTCTCGCCCGTCGAGTGAGATGCACCCTGTACACTGCTACGCAATTCAGGATCTACGAGGATCGAGGGGCAGGGTGTAGGTAGATCGGAATGTATAGGTATAGACGAGTGGCGGAATTTTGGCTTTTTTTACATCGCAATTTGTAAACAGCGCTTATTTGTAAACAACCACCGTTTTTAGAGAGATATTTTAGATAACAATCGATATTTAGAAATGTTTTGAACCCGAAACGCCTGGCGGTGACCGCCTCATACTCTTTCAGATATTTAGCAATAAAATAAAGAAACCTGTTATTTTTAAACTGTTATTTTAAGCTGTTTTTTATAAATAACTATAACAGTTTCAACTGTTATCTAAAAATAACAGTTTTGCCCATCACTATTTTCCACACAGAATCTGCATTCGCCGTTGTTTCTCAGCTTCAGCCTACTGAGGCGTTTGTTGAGGACACAGTGTCCTGTTAGAAACCCCGTGACAATCCGAAGATTGTTTTTACTTAAATCAAGGAAAATTTTTGATTTTTCTCGGTCGTAAGTTCTGAGGAACTTTTTTGAGTGTTTTAGAACGTTGGAGGACTCCCATTCCAGGTTACGGATGGAGTTTTCCAGGTTCTTCAGTTCCGCTTTTAATGGGTTGCCCCTTGGAAAACAGAACGTTTCTGGTCCAGTTAGTGGGGTGTTCGCTCCTTTTCTAGCTAGATCATTTGCTTGTTCATTGCCTTATCCTTTGGTGAGCGGGCACCCAGAGTAGGAGGACTTTATTTTCTTTACATAACTTGTTCAGCTTCTCTAGGCATTCTTTGACCATCTTCGAACTGATGGTTACTGAGTTGATCTAGTTTAGTGCTGCTTGACTGTCGGATTAGATGGTTATTTCCTGTTTTCGATAGTTCCTATCTAAGATAAATGGTACGCATCTTTCGATAGTGGAGATTTCTGCCTGAAGGATGCTGGCGTAAGTGCCCATTGATTCGGAGTATTTAGTTTTAATCCCAAATACTCCTATCCCTGTCCCTACTTTGGTTTTGGAAGCATCATTATACCACGTTATGGTAAGGTCTTTTACATGCTTATTAAACGTTACTCCCTTCCACTCCTTTTTATTACTCAATACTACAGTGAGGTATTTCTAAAAGTTGTAAATTCTTGGTATCTCATCCACTGGAAGTGGGAGAAGTGGAATTTTCTTTTTGAGGGTGTTCCAAAAACCCTGAAAATTATCCCAGTACTGTTTTTGTCAATGACCAGGATCGTAAATATCTAGGGGCAAATATAACAAGCACTAGGAATCTCAAAGAGGAAGTAAAAACCCAATCAACAAAGGCACATTAATATCAGGATATTTAAGGGATATAATTTGGCGAAATAAATATATGAGCGTTAGAAGCAAAGTTGTGAATTTATAAGGCTTGCGTGAGACCAGTTATGACATATGCGATAGAGACTAGAGCAGAGAACACAACAACAAAACGGCTCTTAAGAACAACAGAAATGCGAACACTAGGATCAATTACAGGATATACCTTATATGACCGGAAAATAAGTGAGGATATAAGGGAAACATGTGAAGTACAGGATGTAGTAAGATGGGCAAGAAACAGGAGAAGAGAGTGGAGAGACCATGTGGATAGGATGTCAAACGACCGGTTAGCGAAAAAAGCTAAGGAGAATAGACCCAACACGCCTCGACCGCCGGGACGACCACCTATAAGATGGTATGAAAGCTGGTTTTCATCATCCCAACTGTTCTTAAGGAACCATTGAAGAAAACACAGGACTTGGTCCTAACGTACGAAGAAGAAGAAGAGTTATAACTCAAGAAAGGAAGAAACTTAATAGATCTCTTAAGGCGCGTTGATTTATTCATCACTTTCTGACAGTATCTTTGTTTTCTTTATATATACATTTGAAGAAATCAAAGAGAAATTCATAATTGAAAAAAATGTTTTACTGGTTTTAAACATAAACAATGAGGGTATTATTGATAATATTTAATTAAACAAGAAATTTAAGGACAGTGCCTTAAACTATTAAGATTTGTTAGTTCAAATTATGTTTTTTATTTTTCTAGAGTTTACTATCAAATATAATAATTTATTAAGGTGTAACATTTTTGTTATGTCTATGAAATATCTTTTATAAATATAATATAATAATAGCTCCCGTATATAGTGTTTAATGCCTTGGGAGTAGCAAGGTACCGCTTGCCATAGTAGAGCCGTTCGGTATACAAGGAAGGTATCTGTATTACGCTTCAACCGCCTATTATTACCTCAGGATTGTGAATCCCAAGTACTCATTTAAGGCTGAGTCGACCTAGGTACCCAAATTATTTTTATTTTATTAAAAATAGTCGGCTGATGAAATGCCGGCTGTGGGATTCGAACCCGAAACTTTTGAATTGGTAGACGAGAGCTGTACCTCTACGCCACCGGGCACCATATCTTTTATAAATATATAATTAAATAAAAATACATGTTATTGCAGCTACTAGGTGTTGCTTATTTCAAAAATCTTGTAAAGTGAACAAAGGTAAAATAACAGTTAACCTTTCTTTATGTTGTTTCTTCTTCAGTCAAGTTTCGTAGAACAGCAAAATATGAAAGAGAAGTCCTCACAATCTGAAGAAATCAAAAGGCAAATTAGAGGAAAATACAAATAATACGTATGAAAAAAATGAGTTAATTACAGTTTCTTGATGACAGTTATTTACCTTGCCAAATGTTTCAACTGTTATCTCAAAATAATCCAAAGCATACAACTTGATAGGTTTCTGACTTCTGTGTATGAAAAACAGTAATTTCTTTTTAAATATTTTTGATGAATTGACCCAATCACATTCGTAAGCAGCCTTAGGTATATTTTGACTCTAAAAACGTTAATATTAAAAAAAATAAATAGTTATGTAAAAGTCTTGCCTTAACTGTCATTTCTGACGCGAACCAACAAGGTACTAGCAACAAGTTTCCAATACAGAGTTGATACACTATCAAAAAGAAGAATTGAAAGGAACTGGGGTCAGCCTGGAAAAAAAGGTTTTGAAGAGCTTAAGTTGGTAGTGTTTTATTGAAGAAATGTTTACCAAAGTAAGAAGAAAGAGCCCCATACATATTGCACAGGTACTTGCAAAGATTTGGGCAAAGTACACTCTACCAAAAACCATATTTACTGTTTCTAGAAAACTAAACATAATACTTAATAATACTACTAAAAATATGTTTTTTTGCCGCAAGTAAATTTAATCAAAAATAACATACCTAGAGTTTTATTATCTTTGACAATAAATAGAGGATATATAGGGTGAGTCTTAAATAAGTGCAACTATTTTCAGGGCTGGTAGATCTCGATAAAAGAAGCATATTTTATTTTTACCTTTTTTCCAATAAGCCCAAAATAACCGAGTTATTTTATTTTGAAAATTTTCAAAATAAAATGATTTTTTTCTTAAATTTTACTTATCACAAAGTTACATTCAGGCTGAGAGCGTCGAGCGTCGCGTCGCGTCCGCCCCATTGAACTTGACCCCCGGCGCTCAGCGGACGCTAGCGCAACGCCAAACGCAACGCTGTCTGCCTGAACGGTCTGATTTAAGTTAAGTGAATTTATTCCATTTCGACACGCAAACGCGACTCGACGCTACGCTCGAAGCTCTCAGCCTGAATGTACACTTATCACTGGATCTTTTTTTGGTTTTCTTTCTTCTAAATTTAATCTGTTACCTATGTTGTCATATTATCAAGAAATTATATTTTTTAACTAAAAACAATTCCAAATTTTTTAAATTTTTTTTTTCGCGAAAAAAACTCATTATCGTGTTTCTGGGATCGAAATATACTATACCCCTAAAAATTATTGCACTTACTTAAGACTCACTCTATAAACTGGTGAAAAAAACTGTTATATCATCATTTTTTTTTTGCAGAAAAATTTATGATTAATTTAAAAAAAATAAAAATTTCCCAAATTTATTATTTCAGTCAAATAACTATCTACTCAAAGTGTTTATTTTTTGTCATTGACTAGTTCCATTCGAAATATCTTGAGAACGGTTGCTCGTAGCGATTTTTCCCAAGAGACATTTTTTATGTAAAAAGTCACGAAAATGTATATTTTTTCACTCAGTAGTTTTATACAGGTATGGACGAAAAGTTATTACTCTTCAAAATAGTTAAAACACATGTATGCGCCCCCTACAAATAGGAGTCATATTGAAATCAAAATTAAATTTTTCCTGTCAAAAAACTCCCAGACACCAGTTTTCATCCAAATATTGACGTTAATTCAGAAATTATTTAGAAAAAAATCGAAATAAAAATGAAATTCCTACACCCTGTATCTCCGAAATTAAGCATTTTAGGACATAAATTTATACGAACTTTTTTACTTATTTTTTTCTGTAGAATATGCTGCAGACGTTTCCGGAATACAGTTCGGACCATCCTGTATATCTCAAAATATTTACCAAGGTATTATTTAGTATAATTCTGATGAAAATAAAACTGTGATTGATGAAAACTAACAGCAAAATTATTTTAATCGACATTTGGATTTTACAAAGTTACTTACCTCAAAATAGTATAGTGGTGTTTGACACACTCTACAAACTTCAATTCATCTCCTGCAAGATTCCTAGCTCTTTGACATAACAGATCACATTGCAGACCTACAAAAGTACATACACCAGCAACCAGAGTATCAGTGAATATATTCAATCCGGAAATGAAAAACATCGCTAGTCCTTGATGGACATAAGCCAGCTCATATTGCGGAGACACCTCAATGTTAAATGGGTACCACGACTGTACAGGTAAACCTTGGTTAGTTTTATAAAACAAAGGCACAGTTATCGAGCAAAAACTCGAAATACCACTCAGTATAACCAGGGCAGTTTTGAATTTTCCGAAAGATTCGAAAACTTTCTTTACAATTAATTTTTCTTCGTCATTTTGAGGTTTAAAATATTCGTGATCAAACTCCATGATAAGTTCGTAGACTTTTTGATGGTTTACGTAGAAATAATAAGATTTTATTTGTCCCATCAAGCATACAAAAACGATGTAACCTATAGCGGTGAGTGTCCTGATGTTTTCAGTGTTTAAAACCCAAAATACTAGGACTAGGAAATTGAACGGACCGATTAAAAGTATGTTTACTATGAAATGGTGGATTTTGTAGAACATGGAGAATGGTGTTCCGGTATATATCCATGCGCCACAATATTTTAAACAAAAAAAGTCCCGCTTAAAGTAATCAAAGTATGTAAACGACATTTTTAACGACATTTTTTGGGCTGAAGTGACAGTAGTTCACTCTGAAACACTCTTTTATATCTTAAATCCTTTTTTGAAATAATAAAGGAAACAATTATCCGAAAACACAAAGCGAGACACAAGAAACTCTTAATATACAGGGTGAAAACATCAATAAAATTTTAAAGCAGCAGATTCATTTTTTATTCTCATAAGTTTATCCAAATTTTGAACTGATTTTTACTGCATTATTACACCTGTGTTTATTGATCCGCTTAAACTGAAGGTATACTTCAGAAGAAAACCAAATAATTACAAAGCTTTTTTCGGAAATGTGGGGCATCCTGTAGAATTTTACGTGAGAATTTCTGATTAATAATGAAAAAGATATGGAAATATAAGGTAATAGATCCTATTATAGTAATTAAGGAAAATATTACGGAAAATCTGGAATAACAAATTTCTATTCATTAAATATTAAAACAAGACTTTACGCTTTGACTAATTGTGTTTTTATTACTAATTTTAAAAGTGGCAAATATAATATCATACAGGGAGTGATTGAGAATAATTAAAATAATTGCGAATAATGTGTTAGAGGATTTTAAGATTAGTTGTTGGTACTCAGTACGGTTTCCGGAACCGGAGCTGTTTTTTGGAACGGGAATTTAAAAAAATATAAAAATAGCACATTTGATATTTTGCTCGATTACTCTTCGCGATATAGAGTTTATAAAAATTCGCTCACTTTAAATAAGTAGGCTTTGAACGGCGCCGGCTGTAATGCAAAAAAATCTATCTGTGAGCATCAATTAAAACGAAAATAATATTTGCTATGAGAGATGCAGAATTTTATAACAATATAAACTATATTTAACAAGCATCAACAAATTTAAACTATATCTAATAACAATAAAAATAAATAGCAAACCAAGACATGAGATTTTGCTACAGGTGTTCGACATATCGACCGTCTTCTGTTATGGACAGACGGTTTTTGAACATTTCTCGAGGAATTCTTTAACTCAGTGGGGGTGAAAGATACCCTCTCATAACTGCTAAGTATTTCTAATTCTTGTCTAGATTATACTGTCAATTTTAAAATAAGAACCTTTATTCTTCCGCAAATATATATATATATATGTATATATCCATAGGATTAGATCCATAGGCACTAAGTCCGGCGATCTCGACGGCCAACGGCTAGGATCTTAGCTATTCAATTATTTTTAAAATTGGCTGCAACAATTTGCTGATAACTTCAGCGTTCTGAGGCGGTGCCTCGTCTTGCTGGAAAAATATGATAACCTACTAGTTGAAAGTAGCGAACTTTTAAAAATTCTGTATTTCGAAGGGGATTGTAACAAAATATGAACTGTGCTATATTTTTAGAAAAGTAATTTTAATATCTTTTCAGTTAATTAAAAAGATACAGGGTGTCCCAAATAAAAAAATCATTTTTTCTGTTGATAACTCTTAAAATATTAATTTAAAAAAAAATATACTTAAACCATTAAATTCTACGTAAAAAGGTACTTTGAAAATGTTTTTATAGAAATACAAAATTTTCTATAGCAAAAAAGTTACAGCGATTTGCTAAAATGGCACATTTTTGAGAAACACCCCTTAACTCCGAAACGGTAACAGATATTGATGTGCGGTTTATACCATCCTGTTTTTCATGAAAATTGAACTCCAGACACCCATATTAGTTTTCGTCTATCTCCTATAGAAAAATGTGTTTCCCTTTAAAAGCGTCCAATTTGACCCACCCTGTACAATCGTATGTTTACAGTATTTTCTGTTTCTTTATCATGATATAATCATCTTCCTCCCAACAACTACAGCGTTCAAGCTAGAAAATTAATACTTACATAAACACGGCTTTTTTTAATCAGGCGTTCAAAATAAGGTTAGAATTTAATCGTAATCGACGAAGTAATTTTTAATCAATATAGAATCTAAATTTTAAGCACCGTTTAATTATTTATTAAATATGAGAAACGTGTATATAGTTGAATGATTTCAAAATATTGTTCACCAGGAAGTAACAAGGAACAGAGATATGTGATAAGCCCATTTAAAGGTACATTTTGTCTTTTAAATTTATAAAATATGTAGAATTTCTGTAATGGAATATTTTACACAAAAGCTTAAAATCCCGCCGCTGCCACCAAACACACTATCATAATAGCAAACAAAATTTTCAAAGTTTTGTTACTTACAATTTGGTGGCAGCGGTGGGATTTTAATCCTAACAGAAAGTTAGTCATATTTCTCACAGGAAAAGCATTCCCTTATTTTTAAGCAGTGTTTACGATTTTTATGAAAAACTTAATTTAACGACCGATACATGTGGAACTATAAACTATACTAGGTTAGGTTAGGTAGCCGTCGACGAACTCATCCGGATCCTGAACTCATTCACGACCCATGTGAAATTGTTCAAACTCATGGTACTTGCTCGAAGTCGCGGACGGTCCGCTCCATCTGAAAGTGCTGTAAATCCATTTACTTTTTATATCGTTTTGTTTAGTCAGTAGTAGAAAACAAATTTAAATACTGTCAAAAAATTAATCATATTATCGCTCGTGATAATCTCCGATAAATATTTGAATTTCTTAAATTTATTGCTAAAAAATTGAGCAAAATCAGTATAATAAAACTATTTCAATCATTGTTGAACGCTGCATATAATATAATTTAGTTCTGGTGCGGTTAAATTGTGAATGTATTGTTATTATTGTGAAATGTGCATTTCTAAAGTTCCTTTTTTTGTCACGATATTTTGAGATAAATCATTTTTTACTATTCAAATTATTCAGAACAGCATAATAAGACAGTGAAGAACGAATAATCTGAAAAATAAAAAATATATATTTATACTAAATCAAAATATATTAATGTTATATAGTTACAGTGATAAATGTTCCTACTGATATTTCAAAGTAATCCATGGCATACAATTTGAGAGGCTTCTGAGCACGACACATAAAAACTATCAATTCCTTTTTGAAACTGTTCGTAGTGGTCATCCAGTTACAACTGTAGGCGGCGATTGGTACATTCTCACTCTTCAAAAACAATTTAAAAGTTATATTTAACATTTCCAATTTTTTTTATGAGATAATACTATCTTACTTTTCTTGCCATTTCTGATGCAAACCAACAAGGTACGAAGAGAAGGTTCGAAATGGCGACGTTGTAAATTACCAAGTAAAAAAACTCGAAAGTTTTTGGCGCAGTCTAAAAAGAAGTGGATCAAAATAGTAAAAAAAATATCGACAATAATATGGGTTAAATAAGTGCAAATATTTTTAAGGGTGGTATATTTCGACCCCAGAACTACGTTAATGAGGTTTCTTTTGCGAAAATTTTTTTAAAATTTGGAATTAATTGAGAAAATGTTTAGACTCCCCCGAAAATGGTAGGTGGTAGAAGAAAGTGGGTGCTATATTTGGACTCAGAACGTCATTAAGGTAAGAATCAGTAGGACTGGTGCCAGTTTGTTAGACCAGTAACACTTTCTATAAATACAATACAAATTTAAAAAAATCGCTAGTGTTAACATTAAATACTTATATTTGATATCAATTAAACTTTTAGTTACGTAATTGAGGGGATTTTTGAATTCATTGTTGCCAACCATTGACATATTCGGCGCCAGGCTGACTAACTGGAATTTAAATTTCATTTATTTATTTATTTCCTGACATTGTCATTCGTTTTGACATTTTAGTTTTGTACTACGAGTTTTTGGTTTAAGTGAATTGTGTTGTAATATTTTAAACTTAACATTTTCTAGCATACCTTATAGTCAAACATTGTTCTTTTTAGAACCTCTTTTAGTGCGAAGTGTACAAGATAGCTTAATAGCTGTAAAAAATAGAATATTTTTAACGGGAAAAAGCCGTAGTAATGACCCTTATCCCTTAAGTGCTGTTAAAAAGGTGCGTTGTTGATGTAAATAATAACTGTTTATATAAACTATTCAAAACAATTATCGCATACTTTCTAAAAAAAATGTTAATTTGAAAAAATTATGGATTTCGACAACGAAAATACTTTTTTAAAAAATTTTATTTTTCATAAAGTATGTTTAACAGATACAATGAATACAATGGTTAAGAACAGAATGACAATTTTAATGCGCTTGGTTATATTTATAAGTTCGGTTTCGCTCGCGTCTTCGTGGGAAAACCATGCTATTTCCTCTCACATAACTCCTCCCTTCTTAAATGGAAAATGTGAGGGGTGGCGAATCATTTTCAGGATGTTCCTCTCGGGGTTGCTTCTTTTTTTCTATCTTCTTTTTGTAGATAGACCATGTAATCCAACAAATCATTGCGATGACCAGAATTGTAATGGCAATGCTAGCGAAACTCCATCCTACAGGGTGTATCACTTCATTAAAAGGTTGAAGTAATTTAACTTTTTCCTGAAGTTCAGATATTTCATGGATATTTATTGACTTAATATCGATAGGTTGATCTTCTTTTGAGTTTTCTGGTCCAACGTAGATTTTCGGTAAGGTAAAGGGCATTCCTTGAATTATTTCTTCTTTATTGATGAATTGATAGCTTGATACATTTACTTCACAGTTCGGTTCGATTTCTATCAGGCTTGGATCGCTGATAAATTTATTTTCTTTTTCATCACCACACTGCTGCTGAATTTTCAATGGTTCTTCAGTAGGTATTGCGACGATATATTTGTTGTTGATTGGTTTTATAATTGGGTTCTTGATGAACGTTTTTACTGTATGGCAGGAGTGGATTTCGGCATCTTTGATTAGTGTCGATATACAGTCGTTGTTTGTTGGCTGAAGTTTATTTTGACAGATATGGATGTCTTCGATAACTGGGCATTCTTCTTCTTCATATTGTAGATGGTTCATGCCAAGTGTAAGGAAAGGTTGATTTGGTAAAATTATCGATTGATTGATGGGAATAGGGAATAGGTGAAATGTATCGAAAATCTCTTTTAACGATATTGGAAAATGAACTGCAAATATTATTTTATCCTC
>NW_022147333.1:0-2487 GCF_002938485.1 Sitophilus oryzae
TGCTACTACATAAAACTACAAACGATTTTGAAGGTTTTTAGACCTTTGTTAAAACAATATTTTTATTCTTTATTACATTGCGCACAATTGTTTACTTTTTCTGGCTAATTATTAGTACTACAAAAAAATTGAATTTACTACAATCAATTGCATCGTTTGTAGTTAATAATAAGCCAAAAATCGAAAACTTTACTTGAAAGCGGGTTCCAACGTGACTGAGCTCCAATTACGGCAAATTCATTTTCTTCACTTCCAACGACAGGTTTCATCCTAATAGGTTTTTTATAAACCACACTACCAGGCGAAATAGGACAAGAAGTTTTTCAAAGAAACTCTTATCAGGAAGATTCCTATTTGGATATCTTTGAGCATAAGCCCTTGAGGCCAAGAAGCAATTTTCTTCACAAAATAATATCACTAGTAACATACCTATCTATTCGTTCCGCCAGCAGATACTGCTTTATTTTTCTTGATAAAATAATGAATACTTACTTATTACTCTATTGTAGGTAAATTTAAGTAAACTGTTATAAATTATAAATAAAAATGTCCATAAACTAATATCGACTTTGAAAATAGTTACTAACTGTCACTAAAAAATTGCCATGGCGACACCAGCCATCTTGATTACAATTTTATGTAAAAATCGCTTTTTATTGAAAATCTGAGCTAGATAGATATAGGAAACCCTAATATAGTTTGAAAGAACATTCGAATCTGCTTCGATTTATTTAAAAAAATACAGGGTGTTATATTTGAAATCACAAAGTTTTTATATAAAATATATCCTTAAAATAGATCAGCAACTTTGATAGCCCTGTATAAATTTAAGCAACCAATACCATTTTTCAGTATAGTTTATTTCTCTACCTAAACTCAGCATAAGAATTAATTATGAAAAGTAATGTACAGGGTGGTCCATTTTGGTTGTTTCTATAGGGTACCGTAAGAAATATTCAAATTTTGATAACGCAGTCTCGGGTTCTTTTTTTGAAAAAATCACAATGGCGCAAACGGATCGTGGCTATCTTGATCGGTTTCAAAGCTACAGGGGGATTCTCAAATTTTGTACTTTTTTAAGATGATCGATAGTTTGTTTATTTCAGCAACCACGAAAAAATGAATTATACATTCTAAAAGCACTTTTCTGTGTAGAATGCAGTGGCGTAGTCAGACTTTTTTCGAAAAAAATATTTTTTTAGATATTAACTATACTTATGTTTTTTTTTAAATAGAACCCCCTGTATATTTTTAAATTTCCTGATTCAGCTTGGCATGGGCTTTTCGAAAGTATATAACAGTCTATATTTATTTTCACTATTAACCTCAACATTTCAAATTTTTCTTAAAATATCCAGTTAGTAGTAGGCCGCGCCAAGTAACAAAGTAAATGGTTTTCATGGTGATCGGAACATACCTTTGATGGATGTGTGACATTTCATTTCACCAGATTGAAGTATGTGTCTTTTAAATAATAAAAAAATAAGTAAAGAGATATTAACTATACCTATGTTTTTTTTTAAATAGAACCCCCTGTATATTTTTAAATTTCCTGATTCAGCTTGGCATATCTAAAATATATAACACTATATATTTATTTTTACTATTAACTTTAAAATTCCAATTTATTTAAAGATATCGACTTTCCTTTTGGTAGGTCATGCCAAAAAACAAGCGAATATCTACCTTCAAGTTACCCCATCTATTAGCAATTAAATAAAATCGAACAATACGAAGCAAATAAAAAATAAGTGTGACAGAAACAAAAGAACATATTTTAATACAAACTCAACAGGTTACTTCAATCGGGCTTCTCAGCTAGTATAAAAAAAATAAAAACACAAAGACTACATTAAATGTTCAAACTGCTACCTATTATTATCTAGACAGGGTTGGCACCGTCTCCGCACCCCGCCGGCGCCGCTAACAGCATTTCGAATGTATATGTTGGTTACACTTTGCAAAGCCACAACAAAACTATCTTGTACTCTTCTAATGTTCTATCTGCATTTCGGTAAATTTCGTTTTTCAGAAAGCCCCAGAGAAAAAAGTACAAGGTAGTGATATCAGGTGATCTAGACGGCTAGGATTAAACTATTTTGTTTTAAAAGGTTAATTAAAAATGGCTGAGGATGGTTGCTCGCGCTTAGGATAAATCAGCTGCCATTTGCTTATGTTTGTTAGACTCAATATAACATTCTAACATATTATATTTCTCAAAATTTTCAAATTTACTTAATTTTATTATTTAAAATACACACACTTCAATCTGTTGAAATGAAATGTCACGCATCCATCAAAGGTATCTTCCGATCACCATGAAAACCATTTACTTTGTTACTTGGCGCGGCCTACTACTAACTGGATATTTTAAGAAAAATTTGAAATGTTGAGGTTAATAGTGAAAATAAATATAGACTGTTATATACTTTCGAAAAGCCCATGCCAAGCTGAATCAGGAAATTTAAAAATATACAGGGGGTTCTA
>NW_022147334.1:0-3971 GCF_002938485.1 Sitophilus oryzae
GCGCGAGGTATCATTTGCGGCGGAACGCGAGAACGGACCGAAACAAAACAACCGAAGATCATCGGATGAGAAATTTGCTCGCATCCGATTTTTCGACCATTTCAAAAGATCTGATATAGCTTATTAATATTTTTTACTTTCAGAATCACTGATTCTTCGTTCAGTCTTCAAGAATGATATAATACCGCATCTGTATAGACTGTAACAACTGTATAGAGATATGCTGCTTATGCCGATATGAGCTTTGCCGCTAATGCTGGACAAGTGAAAATGACGGTGCTGCCAAAGCATTACCGAGAGGTTGCACTGACCAACGACCAGCAAACGAGTCTAGAAGAGGCAGGCAATAGCCGATACTGGACGAAGTAGTAGCGATGGCCGGGATTGGTTACAGTAAAGGGAAAAACATCCCAAAAGGGGCGGTCATCACGGTCTTTCTGCCGAGGAGCAAGGGGAAAGACACCAGCTACTTGCTGAGCCTTATCCAGGCTCAGAACTCCAATGTAAGGTCATCGAGTTGGCGATTCATCAACTCGAGGGAAGAGGGGCATGGTCAGGTCCGCATAATAGGAATTGACCTCAAATCTAAGTAGCCAATAGAGAAAGAGGGATAAATCCTCTATTATAGATTCAGGACAATACCGGTATCAGGTCTAAGCAGAGACCAAATTAAAGAGATGAAGAAAATGGAGGCAGATCCTCCAGCCTCCATCTCTTGGGTACCTCAGCCGTGGACAAGATCTTCGACTGTGAAGGGTACGGAGACCCAAACTCCAACCATGGTAGGGTGTATACCCTCGGAGGAAGAACATGTCTTGTCAGAGAATACAAAAAATGACGCCAATAAACTGACATAATTTGACATAAAATTTTTTGATTGATGAAATTTGCTCGCATCCGATTTTTCGACCATTTCCAATGATCTGATAGCTTATTAATGTTTTTTGCTCTTAGAATCACTTATTCTTCGGTCAGTCTTCAAGAATTATAAAACATAATTTCGCATTAGTATAGACCCTATAGTTGTTCACCACATACGACACGGAGTATTGTAGCTAAACGATTAGATTTTTACAAATTGTTAGTTTTGAGTTCGTTGAAGGACTATTAAAAAATATTATAGTTGTATTTTTTTAAACGGAACACCCTGTATATTATTCTATTTTTAGATTTTACGAGTGAAATAAAGGTAAATTTGATTAACGTTTATCACACTTTATCACACCTTAACGTTTGATTAACGTTTATCACACCTTAACGTTTCTGAAATATTTTCAATTTTGTGAAATTGCATCAGTAAAAAAATTATGGCTTTTTTTCTCCAAGGGTATTAAAGTTTTTAATACTAATTATTTGCTGAAGATTATTTATTGATCAGATTTTGTGTTGCAGTAATAAAAATTATGTTACTTTATACAGAGTGTCAAAAAATTTATTTTAAATAATTACTAACTTTAGACGGCAATAACTTGTTTAATTTAAATGGAACACCCTGTATATTTTATGTCAGTTAGATGCACAATTTACTTGTCTATCAAATTGTATTATACCATTTTTTACCTATCTTTTCAAGTTTTCGTAGAACATACATTTTTTTTATAATTTAGATCTCATTTATCACTATACCCATGGAATATTGACATTTTAGATTTTTTTAAAGCAACATAAAATGTAGAAATTGTACTGGTAGAAAAATAATAACATTGCAAACCCATTTTTTTACACAAAGAAAACTATTTAAATCTTTGTAAAAGAGTATACCAATTATTATTATTACTAATTTATTATTATACCACCATTATTTCCACCCAAAAATTAGTTAATTACATACTTAATTGTTTTAATCAATACATTATTATAAATAAATGTGGATTAAATTGTGCATCTGATTCCCGTAAAACATACAAGGTGTTCCATATAAAATAAACAAGATATTACCGTTTAAAGCTAGTAATTATTTAAAATAAATTTTTAGGCACTCTGTATAACATAGTATTTTGTTTATTATTGCAACACAATATCTGATCAATAAATAAGCTTCAGTAAATATTTAATATTAAAAACTTCGAAACCGTTGAAGAAATGAAGCAATAAAATTTTTACTGCAATTTAATAAAATTGAAAATATTTCAAAAACGGTAAGGTTAAGGGGGATATTTCCATTATTTCCTTTGGTTTAAGTGTGATAAACCTTAATAATTAATTTTTGTTTTTCTGTGACACTCTCAGAAAGAAATTAACTAGCTAGAGAGATATAGACACTTCTTCCACCATTTGATACTTATTACTTGAAATTAATTTTACTTTTTTAACAGCTTTTGGTGATGCCAATAAGTGTCAGGGTGATGTAATGGCTAATATTTGGTTGTTAGCTATTTTTAAATAATTTTATTGCCCTTTATGCAAAGAAATAATGTTGAACAAAAAAAATTGTACAAAAGAAACAAGTTTTTTAATTTTGACATTTTCAGAAAAATGCATTTTTCATAAAAATGTTTCCTTGTTCTAAAATGGTTAATCAAGTGTATACTATTTCAAATTTCCATTTTAGAGAGAATTAGAAAAAAACATGAAAATATGATTAAAGTCTTAAAAATCAAAGGACGTTTCTATGGTAATAAAATTTCGATTTCATCCTTTTAGAGATGGTTGTTATGGCTATTGTTAAAGTATCACATTTTTCGAAAATTAGTATTACCCTTTCCGTAGCACTGACAAAAATGTTTTGCTTTTTTAACGTTTTAAAGCAGCAAAACATATGACGTTAATTAAAATTCTATCAATAACAGTCTATCAACAGCCTTTTGCTCTTTAGAACTTTAACCATATTTTCATGTTTTTTCTCTAAAACGTTATGGAAATTATGGAAAAGTATAAACGGGTTTAAGCATTTTAGAAGAAGCAAAAATTGTTATGAAGAATACATTTTTTTTTAAATATCAATAATAAAAAAGTTTGTCCTCTTATAAAGACAATCTGGGGACATAATGTAGATATTATGAGGCTTTCCATGTTTGTAATGGAGTAAAAAAGTTACCACAACATAACAGTGAAAAATATTAAGAGATATTTCAATGACGTTAATTAGAAAACTAGATTAAAGCTTAGCAAACATACAGTACGAATGTCTTTTACAAATAGATATTCAGTAATTAAATATATACGTTAGGCAACCAGAAATACTAAACCGTACTACCCGTACTTTTGAATAGTACCGTTTAAGTCACCTCTGCCATCTATGAATTGAAGACTGTATTAAATATTCTTATGACAGTAAGTGGTTAGGTAATACAGTTTACTGTTTTACTTGCTTTTAACTAAAAATTTTCTTCTGAGGAAAATCATCAGATGTCACTATGTATCTGTTATTAAAAACCAATTAAATATTTAAAATAAGTTATTTTTTTCTCCAATGTAACTCTGTTCATAATAAAGTTTAGAGGACTTTTAATAGTTGGCAACTTTGGCATTAATTTAAATAAAACACAGTATGTAATATTTTAATATATTTTCATGTTATCGAAATCTGAATTTAGTTTTTTTTGTCACTAATTACACTAAATTTGTTAATTTTCAATATTGACTTAGATTTAATAGACAAAATTATTAGTTTTTGTGACCATTTCTAATTTTTTCCAATTTTCTTCTTAATACAAGCTACATTAATATTTACAAGTTACAGATATTTGTTGAGTCTGTTCTGGTATTTTATTATTTTATTTTTAAGCTCAATTTTAATTCAAATTTCGAAAGGGATCAAATTTTAAATTGTTTGGAACTTAGATGGCTGCTTTTAAAATTACGGACAAATATCTGTAACATATGGGTTCCTGAACTAGAGCTAATTTTTTATAATAAATTACGCTTTAATCCTAGGAATCCATTTTATGGCACCGAAATGGTGAATAAATACTTATTGGCTACATGTTAACAAAAAACATAGTGTGCTAGTATTAGTACTACCGATTAAT
>NW_022147335.1:0-4231 GCF_002938485.1 Sitophilus oryzae
GTTAATAGAACAAAAAAAGTTTTAATGGGAAGTTTTATTTTATTAATGGAGTGCCTCATTAACCTTTTCTAATGCTTTTTATTATTTTTGAAAATATTCGGTTACTTAACAAATTATCTAATTTTAATTATTAGAGGTAGACAAAGAAAGTCATAAAATGATTTATTAAATGCTTTTATCCTTGAAATATTATACCAACTGACGTTTTTATAGATCGATAATTTGATTTTCTTGTACTAAGGGATGAGTGTTTCCATATTGGAAATATTTTCGTAGGTATAGCAAAATATTAATATACACCATATTGTTATAACTGTAATGTCAAAATACAATCCAAAAAATTGGGATTTTATTCGAGTTATTTAATTTATATATGAATTTATATTTAGTGTATTGTTACATACACTCTGTAATACTATATAATTTGTAATAATATTGATTTTATTATGAAATTACTGTACAGTAATATTACTTCTAAAGCGGCAGAAAATCAACATAAGAGGTGAAAGAAAAAAATGAAGCACAAAAGAATGGAATTAAGGACTTATTATTAATAATTAAATAAACAATTTTTTAGTTGAAAAACGTAGAATAATTACTATACTCTTTCTATTACCAAGAGTATAGACTACTGCGCCTTTTTCAGATTTATTACAGTACCACCCTGATCTCTATCCTTTTCAAACTTGGATCCTTAACACTCCATATAGCTCTTTGTCAACAACTTATCATTGCTGAATTCAAAGCACAGGACATTTATTTACAAAGCTGTGGCTTGGTGAATGTCCTGTTCTTTTTTCATACTATACCGGGTGGTGCATCTTCATTGGAAACATAGGAAATCCCATTTTTAAACTGTTCGAATATTGGCCCCCCTATTGATTGATTTTATAATGAAGTAGTAAATAGATTTTTTGAAAGTCTACGGTTGGTTTGAAGACAAATACCAAGTTCGAACGATATTGGACGATATCATATTCTATAGTAATTAACAAACTTTATTTTTAATGGCACTGTTTAGATTTATTTAGTAATCGAAGTCGTAGATTATTCTTTTATAAGTATTGCGGTGCTGTGGCAATTGCCAAGTTATTATAATTATTACAGAAATAAAGATGACTAATATTGATACTAACAATTTGTAACAAAATTGTTGAATAGGTGCTTAAAGAGAAGCTAAATAAAATAAACTGACTTGGTTTTACATGAGATCTCAGAACTTTTTATAGTGGAAGGATTGTGTTTTACATTCTATGTTTTTAATGAGATCTCGTTTCTTTTTGTAGGTTATCCTCCTATTATTTTCTAGGGTAATATATTATTCTAAATAATATTTAAGAAGTTTGACTAGCAATAATTCATCAACTTTGAATAATTATTGTGTAAGTTAGATAATATCAAATGTATTAATTCTAGTTTTTTAATGCCTTGTGTTTCCGACTTTCGTTATAACCCAAATTTAAACTTTCAAAATGTTTAATTCATGATTTTACCAATGCTTATTCAAAATTATGTTTTTGTCAATTTTTCACATATTTTATTTTTTATCTCGAAAACTGCAAGAGATCGGTATAGGTTAGTACAATAGAAGAATTATGAGATATGAGAGTAGTCTCCAAAAATGTAATAATATACTGGATGTTCCATTTAAAATAACAAAGATGCTACCACTTTTCAAATGATCGGGCAACACCGTAACGCTGATATTATTTTAGATAGATGGTGCAGATGTCTTTATATAAAGATCCTAATTTTCAAAACAATCCTATCACCGGTCCGCCTATTACCATCGCCGGAAAATCGGTTACATCAGGTGGGGGCTAGTTAGCTAACTTTTGATCCATAAGGATATTTCGAGATTTTTCATTTTTTCCTTCGGTTATAAGCTTAAAGCTACCTAACATTAAAAAAATAACAAGGTGGCAAACACCAAATAAATTCGACATATATCATCCAATTTGGCATAAGCATCGACACATATTTCTAAGTGACCTCTCTTTTTTTCTATCATTATATTGAGTATGATCACTTACACAAGAAAAGAGCAACAATACATATGCAAGAAAGGAAATCAATCAAAAAATACGACAAAAACGTTGACATATTGCGTGTTTTTGCATCGCAAATAATATCCTTTCTCTTTACCAAAGAGAGAGAACATCATTTCGATTTTAACCCAAAATAGTTGCGTCGCTTGTTTTGAAAATTCCCTATTCCCAACGCTCTCTCCTACAAAAAAGAAATGAAAAAGCTTTGCTCTATATCGGCAGCTCGTAATCCCGATGTTGCATTAAAGCTCTTTTCCTTTGGACCGAAGGAAAAATGTAACACCTAAAATTGTACATCCGAGCAAATTCTGTAATGGAAAAAAGCTTTGCAAACGTCAACCTCAAAATGCAAAATGGATATGCAGATCTGTGAATATTGTTTTAATTGAAAATGCATTTGAAACAAATAACAAGGGAGATACTACAATTTTTAGAAGACATCAATCAAGTTGTTGATTTTTTTTTCAGATATTTTATTATTTTACTAATATCTACAGAATATGACCTTCATATTTGTTTGATTTAAATTGAGACAGCAGTAGCTTATCTTGTGTTGGGATATTTTTTAATTGTAAAATTGATTTTCAGGTTGAATTATGTTTGGTTAATATTGCATAGGAGTACCTATGGCTCTTGGAGTTCTTTAATTTGACCTCTGATACCAACCAACTATGTTTGGGTCATTTTCTGGCAACACGACGACTCCTTTATTTTTTTGTAGCCTTTTTCTAAGCCACTCCTATATAATATAGAATTAATAAAACCGGATACACACATATATCTAAAATTATTGCATATGAATGTTTAGTAAGATCAAACGTTCCAGGAAATATTAATTTAAAAATTTAATAATGACTTAATTTAGACCACATGAAAAAGTTATTTCTGTATTATACACTTTTACTACAACTAAATTTCACAAATAATACATAATTGTGAAGTTTAAAAATTAAAATTAAATTCAAAGGGTAAAAACAAATAACAAAGAAAAACATTGAACATAATGTCTGTATTTCTTACTCGGGCACTCCGTCAGGCGGTTTGGCATGCTACCTATTAGATTATCTAGGTAGGCCTGTGGAATTTGTTCCCATTCCTCGTTTACTGCAATTCTCAATTCTCGTGAGATTAAGGATGGGTTATTTCGTTTTTGTACCTTCTGGCAATTATTGATAACTAACGATCTTATGCAGCAGTAGTACACTTTTTCTGACCTCTTCCTAGTCGGTCCTTAAAATCATTGGTTTCGTTAAACGTTTCATTAATTCTTGAAACATCACATCTACTGACCGCCTACAATTTCTGCCACTTCACTTTCTGATAGACCTTGTTGTAACAAAGTTACTATTCGGCTTCTGTTAAAATACGAAGTAGCATTTTTTGTCATTTTTATACCATAATAGTGTGATCAGAATGCTGAAGAGCTAAAATACTATTATTCCGCACGGTAAGAATTTATAAATTCTACTAAAATATTTTTTTTCTTATCGTACTTTGTTGTTACTGTTAAAGTTTGTGCAGAACATGTGAACACTACCTACATACTGAATGTTCTGAAAATACAAAGATGAAATATGCGTAATTGCAAAAACAAACGATTTCCAATTTTTTAACAATTTACAATAAAACAAAAACATAAAAACAATTATTTTCTTTTGAAGTACCAATTTAAACATGTTTAGTTTTGAATAAACAATGTAAATTGAACCTTTCGGAAATAATTGGGCGTTACATAAGAATGATAACTAAAGCAAAGAAAATTAGTCTGCAGTTGTTTGCGTATCAAATAATACAACCTTAACTCTTAAATATAGGTGTAAAAAGTTTATACAAACACACACCTGCTATTATAGACATCCGTATTTATATAGTGGTCGTATTATGATGTGCAACGGAAGTTATTTTAATTTGTTCTTTTTTTATAAATTGGATTAGGTTAATACAACATATTAGTTACTACAATATAAAAAAAGAACACATTATATATTATTGGATCGACAACAATAAAAAGTTATTTTAATTTCCCTATATCTAAAAAGTCTTAATAAATAGTTTTTTTTTTAAAGTCTAGCTATTGATATAAACCGATGCTATCTGAAAAACTGCTGACTGCGGTCAAAGTGTACTTGGATCTTGGATCAAAAATACTTGGATGCTGTTTGGGTCGTACCAACTGATTTAAA
>NW_022147336.1:0-6437 GCF_002938485.1 Sitophilus oryzae
TCCTTGTCTAAGAGTTATAAGAAGTTAAAACTCATCATAAAGCACCAGAACTTTGTCAAAAGCCAGTATCTGAGACGGCTCCACAGAGGCCAGCTCTCCATCTCCGACATCAGCCATGCCAAAGTTTTTGGCAGGAACGGTTATTGTCGTTTCAGCACACTCAATGATAAGATGTTCGGGTGTCCCCCATTTTCCCCACAGAATCTTCATTCGCCGTTGTTTCTCAGCATTTACCTTTTGAGATGTTCGTTGAAAAGACGGTGTCCTGTTGATCCCGTGACAATCCGAAGATTGTTCTTACTTGAATCTAGGAAAAGCTTTGATTTTTCTCGGTCGTAAGTTCTGAGAAACTTTTTCGGGTGTCTTAGATCGTCGGAAGATTCCCATTCCAGGTTACAGATGAATAGTGATGTAAAATTCCCGCTAATTTATAAATCGGTAACGTAATATTACGGTAACATTGGTAATTCAAAAAAAGAACAGCTTTTTAAATATATTTTTTTTTTATTTCAAAACTGTAATAAAAAAAGGAAAAGGACGTTTGTTAAGCTAGTCAGAGTCAGAGTCGCCTATGTTATTCTAGCAAAGCCGGTGTTAGACTATAAAATTTCTTTGTGAAAGATTTTATTTAAAATATATTTTATGAGGAATTTGACAGTGTAATATGTGTGATTTTATAAAATATTGTAATTAACACTGTCAAATTTTTCACCAAATATCTTTTTTATAAGATCTTTGACAAAGAAAGTTTGTAGTGTAATAGCGGTCTACCTAGTAATAGAGTGGACAATAGTAAATCATCCCCAAACTCGTCATCTGATACTTCTGTCTCTTTCGTTAATTGTGTCAAGAAGTATATTACTTCGAAATAGATATCTTCTTCTTTTTCCACTTCTTTGTCAGCAGCTTCTACCATTCTTGGATGTTCTCTATTTGCCAATAACTAAAATTTACTAATTATAATTATGGGCAATATAAGTTTGTTTTCCGCTCCTTTCCACGGTAAATCGGTTTCTTCTTGACCGATGAACAAATCCATCCGAGTAATAAAGGTTCTTTTGGTTGCGGCTGTTGATGATGGTAAATTTAAAATATCCACAGCCAACATACTCATTTTAGAGCTGGGTAAATGAAAAAGAGTAGAGCGGAAAAAAGCAATATTTCAATGTTACCGATCTTGTGGTAATATTACTAAAATTACCGGTAACATTACCGCGGTAATGTTACCCTTTACATCACTGCAGATGAAGTCCTCCAGGTTATTGAGTTCCGCTTTAAGTTGGTTTCCGCTTGGAAAGCAGAACGGTTCTGGTCCAGTTAGCGGAGTGTTCGCTCATTTTCTAGCTAGATCGTTTGTTTTTTCATTGCTTTCTATCCCTTAGCGAGCGGGCACCCAGAGTAGGATGACTTTATTTCCTTTACCTAATTTGTTCAGCTCCTCTAGGCTCTAGGTATTTTTTGACCAACTTCGAACTGAAGCTGCGTTGACCGATTTTAGTGCTGTTTGACTATCGGATAAGATGGCTATTTCTTGTTTTCGATAGTTCCTATCTAAAATAAATTGTATACTGAGGTAGGTGCCCACTGATTCGTAGTATTTAATTTTCGGCCGAAATACTTCTATTCATGTCCCTCCTTTGGTTTTGGAAGCATCAGTATACCACCTTATGGTATGATCCGTTACATGCTGAGCAAACGTTTCTCTCTTCCAATCCATTTTATTGCTCAATACTACAGTGAGGTGTTTTTCAAAGTTGTACATTCTTGGTATGTCATCTACTGGGGGATAATATTTGATACTAAAAATAAAGAAATATTAATTACTTACCCTTTCCCCCCATTAGCCCAGACAAATTAGACAAATCTTTAAAATGATTTAAAAGATTTAAAAATACCCGAAGATGGGTGACAAGAAACAAAAAACATTAGACAATCAAAACTCTTTTTCCAAGGCTCCTTGATTAGTGTTTTTAATACAGCCAAGACACTCTAGATTGAAATTTAAAATACGATTCTTTTTTAAACGAAAATGTCAAAAGTTGACATATCATTCTATTCAGAGTATCATTTTCTATCAAATAAAGTAGAAATATACCGAGGGTGCTATTTGAGGAAACAAAAGTTGTAGTCATTTTCGGTGAATCAGGAAGTGACCAAAATAATCGGATATTTTTTTTTAATTTATGTCATATACTATATCAAAACTTTGATAGTATATGACATAAATTATGTCCATACTATCAAAGTTTTAGGGGTGATCCACTTTCGAAACGCACCCGGTATATCAGTCATATTGCCTAATTCACTTTTAGGAAAATCCATGCTATAAAATAAAAAATCAATATAACATTTAATTTACAAATTAATTTTAGTAATTGGCTATTCGTTTCGGAGACCTATGGTCATCATTATTAGACCAGAACTACAACGCAGATCAGACTACAACCAGACCAGAAAAAGGAAAATAATAATTATAAACATTTTGAATTATATAATTATATTTTTAAAAATATTTCTTAAATATTCCAACATAAGAAAATATAAATATAGCACATAACATTTTAGTTTAAAAGCGTGTTAGAGAAAGGATTTTCCGAAAATAGAGCGAGAAATTTGAAATTTCCAGCCAAGGAAGCCGTTTTCTAGCATCTGTACACCAATTTAGAGATAGTTTTAAAATGACACCTTCATTCTACAGTCCCCATAAACTATAATTTAAGAACACAAGTTTGTCGCTTAAAAGGAAAACAATGGCAAGATGTTTCAAAAAATGTATGTAAAATAGTTTTTTCCTTCTTTATAAAAAACAATGTCTATCTCGAGAAATATAACAAGAAAAAGAAGAGAAACTTCCTTATTTAAAAATGATTCCATGTTAATGGCGCCTTCTATTGTGGGGGATGGATTAATATAGGCTCAGTTATATAATTTAACTCTTAATTTTAAATATGAAAACCGTCTTAAGAGTATTAAGAGTCCTACTTGTCACTAGTGATGATTTCACCAGTCCCAAAAAGTAGCAAAAATAAGCTTTCGGCCTTTAACGTGTTATGTAAAACTGGCTAGGTATTTTTACACAAATAAAGAAGGAAATTAAAGATAAAGGATTATACTAAATCCGTATTGTAGCACATTTTTAGACAACTTCTTTATTTTTAAGATTTTGATGGTCATACATCAACAAAATATTCCTTACGTTTGGACTAAATTTTCTCGAAAATAAAGACATAATTTAAAATTCCGTTACAATACGGAAATAGATTGAAGTTTTATGATTACAGTGATATATAATTTATATGGTTTTGTAACAAATTGCTCGCTATTTTATGGTAAATGCTGAAGCTCTGCTAACCTTAATCAAGTTTTAATCAAAGCACGTGAGTTTGAAATTTTGGGTGTGGCTTGACATGACAGGATCGGGCTAAGCAGGCAGATTTCTGAAATATAATATAATATTGAAACGCATGGTGTCATTGATGACATGCAACGAAAGTTATTTTAATTTCTCTTTATAATAATATTATATAAATATATAATATATAAAATAGATTTGAGTGTCTGGAAACGTTTAATCCTTCTATAATTAGTGTTAATTTTTGATAAGTTTTATGTCAATTTTTGTTAACTGACGTCTAGAAATTGGCCTCGACAAAATTATCATCGATTTTCATTCCCCAGCCGTCTTTGACGCCGTTTTTTTTCGATCAAATGGTATAATAATTGAATAAATATTAGATTAAATTAACGCATAAATCAATAATATTTTAACGAATTATTAGTAATTTATTATATGTTTAATAAGTGAAAATAAAAAGTAACCACTGGATAGAAAAAGTCAACATCTAGTCTCGAGCATGTCACCGCATTATTGCTGCAAATGCATTTTTCAATGTATTTAAAACAATAATGCATTATTTGCTCTAGCCAGTGTTGACTAGTGTTATCAATTTGTATATTGGCACTTAAAATTAGTAAAACAAAAAACTATTATCTATGGATGTGATATGCAAGATAAACGATCAGTAAGTAGTTAATCCTAAAATAAACAGTATTAATTACAATTAAAAAATAAGTCATATTTCTTTTCATGGAGCTATTAGAAATATACTTATAACATTCACAGAATCGTTCATCAAAGCTGACCAAGTACGATTTTGGTTAACTGTATACTGTATAACAAATAGTTTAAATAAAATAAAGAAAATTACAGTTGGGGGTTGGAACCTTTGGTGTTACACAGCAAAATAAACACTAAATCACCACAATACACCAAAACACTTTGACTTTTACACTGGACGCGCGTTTCGCTAACCATGTTAGCACCATCAGCAGATGATTAAGAGTCAAAAGACTCAGTCTTAATCATCTGTTGATGATGCTAACATGGTTAGCGAAACCGGCGAAACGCGCGTCCAGTGTAAAAGTAAAAGTATTTTGGTGCATTGTGGTGATTTAGTTTTTAAAATAAAGAAACCAGCGTTGTGTTAAAAATATATTTATACTGACTTCCCACGGATACGCCCGACAAAAGCAAAATTAGTGATGATGAGACTCTCATGAGTGGCTGCAAAATGTTTCCTTTCGTCTGAATCGATATAGTTACTTCAAAAACGCAAGTGCATGGAATAAGTAGGTTGTCGAAAAATCACAGCTTTATATTATTACCTTTCAAGAAATAATCTAAAATAAAAGATTATGAAGTAGAAATGCACGGGTAGCTTGTAGCTTAAAAAAAATTCTTTCAGAAACTAGATTCAGAAACAAAATACCATTAACAACAATAAATGCTTTGACTCTTAGTAATATTATAAAAACAAAATATTCTCTCTAGGAAACTATTCTATTCTATTAAAACTCACAGAAAATACAAATAATAGACAATCAGTATTGTTTACATAAATCCAAGTTTCAACGTGAAAATTGACTTTTAAACGTGGATTTTCAGAAGTTAGGGTAGTCGTAAATAATACTTGTATATGTAATAATAATGCCATCTTAAATTAAATACCACTGTCGTGATTTATGGTAAAGGAAATTTTGGATTTGTATCAATAAATATTGCAGTTGGGGGTTGAAACCTTTCGTGTTACAACAGCAAAATAAAATACCAATTCACCACAATACACCAAAACACTTTAACTTTAAAGACTGGACGTGATTTTCGCCACGCGTGCGTGCTCTAAATACTTTAGGCGAACGTAACATTGTTACGTTGGCCTGGGTACCAGGGCACGAGGGTCACAAGGATAACGAAAAGGCAGATGAAAGGGCCAAGCAAGGCTCATTAATGCCATTCATAGGTCCAGAAGTTCTGCGGCGTTGCAAAGATAGTCACGAGGTTGGCGACGGAACGATGAGTGGCTAACAAATATCTAGAAGGGTGGAGAAACTCACCAGGGCAGAGACAGGCAAAAAAGTTCATTGTAGAACATTCGCCAAAATTCACGGTAGACCTGATAAGCAAGGACAAAAAAACAGTCAAAACTGTAGTGGGTCTACTAACAGGGCATTGTAAGCTATGAATAGGCATCTAAATGGTACTGCCAAACGAAGCTATGTATAGGTTCTGCCAATCTGGAGAAGAAACGACAGAACTCATTTTATGTCGGTGCGACAGTCTGGCAAATGTGCGTTTCTCGGTAATAGGCAAAGATAGGTCATTGCCAGGGAGTTACATGGAGGATTCAGTCTCCAAGTTGCTAAACTTTGTGAAAGGGATAGGACTGGAGATTGTAACATAAGGATCAGAAGAGGGCCACAAAATAGATCTGAGAAGGTCGCAGTGGATCAGGCCGAGAGTCACCTCTAGGAATCTAACCTAATATAAATAAATGTATTGCTCATGTATCTGCAGAGATTAAGTTATTGCATGGCTATCGCTTCTTTGATTTTAATGAACATAACATAAGTAAGAATTAAAAACAAATAAAAAATAATCATAAACAGAAAGTTTGAGGCTTTTTGGTTTTACCGCATTAAGTAATTATTGTTATCAGGTAGTTATTATTAATTTTGAAGTTTAACTTGATATAACGTCATTTTAACAAAACGTCAACGGTTTTCATAAACGTATCTGTTGAAAAAACTAAAGTGTTCTTGAGTAGTTGTATTTAGATATTTTAAATAGTTTTTTTTATTTGTCTCTTTTTTTTGCTTCCAACGACGAGAAGCGATATACTTCCCGAAAGGATAAGCATTTTTTGTCCGTTAGGCAAATTTGTTTGTTAGTAAATCACTGTTGACAAGATGGTCTCAGTTGGAATAACGCAGTAGTCTTTACAAAAAAAACTATTTTATTTTGTAGATTTTCTTACAGTGCAAGTGGCGAAATACCCTTAGAACTGTTTTGAAGAGATGAATCCGCCATAGATGTATAAACATGTTTCTAGACGTTCATATTATGTCGAAATATGACACAAATCTTCTAGATATTAAAA
>NW_022147337.1:0-10304 GCF_002938485.1 Sitophilus oryzae
CAGAATAATTTAATTCTGTTCCATCGTGCCAGAGCTGCCTGTTACAGAGGTTAGTTCTCCATCTTCGATATCAGTCGTACCAAAGTTTATGACACGAATGGTTGTCGTCTCGGCACACTCGTAATTATGAAGCATTCGGGTGTTTTTTCATATTCCCCACAGAATCTGCATTCGCCGTTATTTTTAGCTTCAATCTACTTGAGGTGGCAGTGTCCTCTTAAAAACCCCGTGCGAATCCGAATGTTGTTCTTACTTAAATCAAGAAAAATCTTTGATTTTTCTCGGTTGTTAGTCCTGAGAAATTTCTTCGATTTTCTTAGACCGTTGGAGGATTCTGCTTCCAGGTTACGAATGGAGTCTTCCAGGTTCTAGTGTTCTGCTTTTTTAACTTGGTTACCACTCGGAAAGCTGAACGGTTCTGACCCAGTTAGTGGAGTGTTCGCTTCTTTTCTAGCTAGATCGTTTGTTCCTCATTACCTTATATCCCTTGGTGGAATTTGTTCAGCTTCTCTAATGATTCATTGACCAACTTCGAATTGATTGTTACTGAGTTGATCGCCCTTAGGGCTGCTGGACTATCGGATAACTTAACCGATCCAAACTATTGCCTCGTGGTTTAGGAAATCTCTCGGCATTAATGAGACACTATACCTACTTGGTTTGTAATATATTATTACATAAATGAATCCAAAAAATATTACTACTATTATTAATATTGTCATTTATAATCGAAAGTACATACAAAAGTTAACCACTACAACAAGAGTTACATTATTATTAAATCGTCTTTATCATAATATCTCAAATACTTCCAACGTTTTCTTTAATTTTATGGCATATTGACAATATCGTTAATTTCCATTAGTGACATGCTACACAGCGGTACCTCTTTAACCTGTAGCGTACCGAAAACGAACACAAAAACGGGAAAACACGGCATAAATTCAAATTCCACCGTCATAAACCGAATACCGTTGTGCGGGGTCCGTCTTTTATCGGCACAGAACGTCAAGTCAATCAATCAGAGTCGGGATTTAATATTTATTTTCCGATAAAGGTTCACTTATGCGATCGGCGGAATAATCTGTGGTCTCTCTTCTCGTTCTTCTGTGTTTGCCAGTGACGTTGCGTCAGTTTGATACTTTAGGGGAGCTTAGAAGTTTTAAACATGTAAGCAAACAAACAAACTTTTGTTCTTTTTTTGTTAATATAATGGATACATTTCAATGTTTATTGTTACGCAATTTGTTTCAATGTTTATATGTTACGCCAAAATTTATGACAGAACTTATAAGCAGACAAAAGAAAACTGTAGTGGCTATAATAACAGAGGGCATTGAAAACTCCATAGACATTTAAAGCTGATGGTTTTGGCACCGATCACACGTTATATGTCAGTGTTCGACAAGTGAGCAGTTCTTTTACCTAAGCTATGCTTCTACAACTGCCATTACTCGCGGACGAGTATTTGACACGCATCAGAAGATAGTGACGCAATGCGTTTTCTTTCATGAGCTTTTCTATGAGTGAAAAGCCCGATACCTAACGTGTCTCTTCCGCACTCCGGACATTCAAAAATCTCATTACTTTGTTGCCTCTTTACTTTTTAGTCGTCGCGTTTAACTGAGTTTGCAATTCTTCTCCATTGCGCTGTTTTTTTCCCACTGATTCTGCATGCTTTTATCCTCTTTAAGTTTTCATAGAAAATATTCTTGTACCTTTTGAATTGTTCACCTGGTTTCTCTACCGTCTACAAAATTACCGTAAAGAAGAGATTTCGGTAGGCGGTTTTCTTGCATCCTGCATACGTGACCATCCCATCTTAAGCGGGATTTAGTCATCGTGTCTTCAGCTCTCTCGCAGCTAGCTTTTTCAAGGACCGATACGGTTGAGACATGGTGGTACCATTTTATTCTTAACAGTTGTCTAAGGTTTCTCTGTTTATACTACAACTTGTTTAATGCGTTCATATACCGACGTACCGCACCTAGGTTTCGCTTCCATATAGCATGGTCCCGCAACGCAACTATTCCAATTTTATTTACTTCAACGTCGAGTCACTTAAAACTCAGTGATATTAAAGAAAATTGCTTATTTTAAAAAAGCAGAAGATGATAAAAATAGAGTCGTTAAGTACTGAAAATCTGTTTCCGAAAGAAGTTATGGAGAAATCTAAGGGGGCTACAGAAAGAAGTTTCTCAGAACTTCCGACCAAAAAATTCAAAAGATTTTCCCTGGTTTCAATAAGAACAATCTTCCGGATTGTCACGGGGTTTTAACATGACACTGTCTCTCTCAACGAGCGCCTCAGTAGACTGAAGCTAAGAAATAACGGCGAATTCAGATTCGTTATGGAAAATGGGAAAACACCAGAATACCTCATCACTTAATGTACCGAGACAAGAACCATTCGTGCCATGAACTTTGGTACGACTGATATCGGAGATGGAGAACTAGCCTCTGTAAAATCTTCTCAAAAACTGACTTTTGCCAAAGCCCTGAGACTGTATGATGAAATATAACTCAAGAAAGAGGGACACAATAGATCTCTAAGGTCGCGGTGATTAACCTCTTTCCCATACATTCTACATTTTATGAGGGCTATTCATTCGTGCCATGAACTTTGGTACGACTGATATCGGAGATGGAGAACTAGCCTCTGTAAAATCTTCTCAAAAACTGACTTTTGTCAAAGCCCTGGGCGAATGGGCAGTTGATACCAAAAAAAATAATATGACAATAAAAGACCTCATCCGGTTAAGAAAAATTACCAGACTTATTATTAATGTAGAACCCTATTTTTGGACTGAAATCAAGTATGTAAAGGTATAATTTATGACAGAGTAAAAAATTAAAATACTTTTGACTCAAATAGTTTTTTAGTAGATTTTCATGAATCTGTTACTATGGAAAGTAGTATTTTGAAAGAGACCTAGTTTTAACACCCTCATTTGAATGTTTATGTTTAAGAAGATGTAAAATTCGAGAGTATTCTTCTATATGCACTTGTCTAAGAACCGCCGCTGATTTCTGTTTGCATTTTATTGATAGATTTTTAACGTAATGTCGTAGATATTTATCTAGGGCACGTCTCGACCTAAAATATTCACCTCTTTATAAGGAAATCAATAGGAGACCGTTCGGTCGGTTGTTTGTACGTTTACTTCGGCCACGTACAATTTTTCCTGATTTATGTATGATTGTGTTGAATTATTTATCGATTGTCGGTTATTAGATTTATTTCTGGTGTCTGGTGAAATACTGATATTAAATTATGATTTTTTATTATTATTATGTGATCAATAGATCCATAAATAAAATTGATGTCCCTATTTAAGAAGAGATTTTTGATAAATCAGTAGCAGGTAATGTTTCATCATATACAGTTGAGGAAACCCCTCTGTTACAACAGTAAAATAACATACTAATGCACCACTATAAACCGTAACACACTTTTTACTAACTATATTCCGCATGTTCGTCATCAGATTGCCAAATCTAATCACCCTAAAATCGTTCATTTAGATTGACTCTCGCTGCTTCTGTTGGATGAGTGTTATTAGCTATACAATAATAAATCTTCAAATAGTAAAAATACCGGGTGTTTCTCAAAACTCTATAACTTTTTATTTTTTCAGATAAAAAAAACAGATATGTTACGTTAGTATATGACATAAATATGGATTCATTGACGTATTCAATTGTTTTGGGTTTCTGTTTCACCGGAAAAGACTACAATTTTTGATTCTTAAATAGCACCTTCAGTATTTTTTTACTTTATTCTGTAGAAAATGACACTGTGAATAGAATCACATGTCAACTTTTGACATTTTTTAATCAAGGAGCCTTGGAAAAATAGATTTGATCGTCTACTGTTTTTCGTGTCTGATTGTGGCCGATTAAAAGATGCCCCAACCGTATTTTTAATCATGTCTCAATTTTTTCAAATAGAATGAGGGTGGCTCATTAGCTTATTTGAAAAAGCATTTTCTTACGAATAATTTGGTACCACACACTTGGTATTTCGAGGCAAATTGTCGATATGAACCGCATGTTACAATTTTAAATAAACCATATGCGAAAATGTCAAAAGTTGACATATGAAATGTCATTCTATTCAGAGTGTCATTTCCTATCGAATAAAGTAAAAAAATACAGAGGGTGTCATTTGTCAATTGAATGAGGTCAATTGAATACGTCAGTCAATCCTGATTTATATCACATACAATAACGTACCAAATCGTTTCTTTTATATGAAAAAATAAAAAAGTTATAGGCCGGTAGAGGACTCATATGAACTTAAATTATGTTTCAAAATAATTTTTTTTTTCAATAACAATGACAGCGTAAATGACTATTAAATGAAGCAATTACGAAAGTAGAATGTTATATAATGTATAATAGACAGATTGGCGACAAAGATAATTTTAACCTGTATGTTCACGTTATTGCGAGCAAACAGACGAATTAAAGGTATAATTGAATTTGACAAGTGCTGCCTTAAAAGACCGTGCACTTTTCTAATACCTGCCTAACGAGCCGGAAACCGTACACGATCCAAAAGACGGTTTTCTTCGGTCATGTTGTCCCCCGATTTCACCGCGTTCTGGCTCTCGGTAGCGTGACCTCGACGCACTCCAGCTACTTCTCCACAACAGCGTAAATACCGACTGACTTTTCTTCTCTAATTAATAAGAGAAAAGCCAACTTCAGGTAGTCTCGTTGGAAGGTAAATATATAAGCGTCTTTATACGACTCATGCTCAACTATCTTCAGAGCGACAGAACACATAAATGTTGCCTAGTTCTGATATTTATATCAATATATACTTACCTGGGGATACAAAATAATCAAGTATTTTTTATAATACTTCATTAGCAGCATTTAAGCTTCATTCAGAACCACGCAATTAGTGGAATAAACTAGTGGTTTCCATTAGTGTAAAAGTTTGTTCCTTTAATTTCAATGTAAGCATTCAGAACGTCAAAATTACTGGTAAACATTTTCAATTAGTAGAAAAAGTTATCAAACTTTAAATTTTTTCACTAATTATACTTCAAAATTTGCGAGAAATGTCATCATAGATAAATGCAACAAGTTTAGATGGGAAAGCCCGTAAAAATTTTAGGTCGCGAAATTATTTTGGGTCGCGACCGTTATACGCGATCTGGCGCTGCTATAGCGGTCGCTAAGATCAACGGCAAACAAAAACAGAAATAATTTTCTCTTGTCAAAGTCAGAAACTTCAAAATCATAATAATCTTTCAAAATCTAAACCGCTCTCATTAAAGAAATTCTGAAAAGTGTTTATAGCGTCCATTTTCAAAGTATTAATTGCTATCTTGTTAGTTTAATTCAAGTTTTATTTACTCCAACCGGTGATAATTGTGAAAAGTGGCATTAAAAACTTAAAAAGCTGTGCTGTGAACTGTGAACTGCAAAACCATCGTGGATCGTGGCATAAGGTCGGTTTCTAATATATAATAAGTTATATAAAATATAATATAAGTTATATAAAATAAAGTTTTGCTGTATGCAACACACTGTCTTTAATTTATAAAATTAAACGAAAATAATAATAAATTTGAATAAACAATATTTGGCGATATAATTCCGGAAAAAGCCGAACCGCTCCGAAATTTTCAAAAGTTTTGGGTCGCGACCGTTGCAAGAATAGCGCCAAATAGTGTTTACATTGTCCTTATGGGCACTTTCCAATCTAAACTTGTTTCGTTTATCTATGAATGTCATTTTGGTCTTTGATTATCTTCCGTCAAGAGAAACTGTGGTTAGAAATCAAAAGTTGATTGTTTTATAAGCTAAATATTAGGCTTTCTCTATGGATACAACTGACTAACGCAAGCTGTTGCTAGGATATTATATTAATTTTAATTGTGTTTTTTAAACATTGTGAATGATCGTAAACTAAAAAGTATACAGTGTAATTAAAACCACTAATTTGTTCCACTAATTGGGATGTTCTGAATGAAGCTTCAATGATCGTAATTGAAACCACTAATTTATTCCACTAACTGCGAGGTTCTGAATGAAGCTTTAAGTTCATCCATGTTACTTTTCTTCTTTATTATTATATTTATATTTATTATAATCGGGTGTTTACTCAAATTTTAATATACGGGGTGTTTGTACATGTCTGGTCAAAAGGACTTCTGTATGTTTTTTTGGTTGAAAATATTTCAACCATAGTTCTGAATAAAAAGTGTTGTTGTTGAATAAAAAGTTTTTGTTTATTTTAATGCGGTTCCTTGTCGACAATAGCCTCGGAAAACCAGTAATATATAGTAATATGCCGTGGTAATATTATACCGTTTGTTGGAATCACGGACCTGGGCATAGGAGAAATCCCATGTAAATTTTAATAATGATGAATAAGTTTTCCCCATGTTATTTTACGGAAAAATGTATTTGAACCATTTTAAAGAAGTCCTTAAAACGAAGAGAGATACAAAAATACTAAATTAGTCGAAAATTTAAAACAATGCGATCTTGATCTAACAAACATAACAATCACAAGTCATGTCACAATATGATAAACCTATTATGATTGTCTTCTTCAGAGGTCTGTCAACATTATAATCTATACTGAGCATAGGCAAACTATAACCAACTTCATGGCAATTTATTGCCGTTTATCTTCAAATTATTTTATTTACGTAATCACTGTTTAGAGGCTCTATCTCATATTTGTCACAGTATGTTGCAAGGAATCAAGTTCCACGGACCCCGTTGTCAATCAATAGAAGAATTAAGTTAGCATGGAGTACTTATATGGAAAAAATCACATTCAGACAGTATATAGAATGCCACTCTATCTAAAGTGTGCTAGTGTACTACCAGTCATGATCTATGCATACAAAACCAAGACATTTATAACAGACATCATAAGGGAGGTCACACAACGTTCAATGGAATGAAATATGCTGGAAATGACCAAAAGAGACCGTAAAAGGATAGAAAGGATTCGACAAAAAACCAGGTAACAGATATCATCAGACAGAATCAAATCCCTCAAATGGCAATGGGCAGGATACCTGGCAAGAAGAACGGATAACAGATGGACCACAAAAATTACAGCATGATACGAGGAATTAAGAGACCTAGAGGAAGACCGAACCTGAGATGAAACCATGATATTAGGAAATTAGCAGTGATAACTTGGGCCCGCATATCCAACAATAGACAACAACGGGCTCAACTACAAAGAGAGTATGGAAGGAAGGCTACGCCATAATAATTGGAAATGGTTGAATAAGCTGAAAATGATGATGATCACCTGTAATTGAGAAAAGAAAGAATAGAAGTCTTGCGCGACAGGAAGTTATTGGCCAATCAGCCACCAATACCAATCTATTGAGCAATAATATATCCTTCTTTTACTTAGATAAAATTAGCCTTAGTAAAGACATCAAAAATGTTTAAAAAGCATTAAAAAGAATGAAACACTTTATATATGAATGTGTGTTATAATATTGCAATATTGAAAGAATAAATTCATCCAGGTCATTTACTCTTTCAATATACAGTAAAGGTCACTTAACAATCACACACATTGTATATCCGAATCATTCTCAATCTACAACAAGAGTAGTGTTTAAGTCAACATTTTTTTCATTTAGAGAAAACTTTATTGATTCTTATTTAAACAAACATTACAATTTTATGATCGATTGTTTCAGAAAAATTAATAATGTAGTGAAGGCGTCACAAGAACAGTTCCGTATGATCGAAAAAATAGCGTCAAAGATTGCTGGGGAATAACAATCGGTGATAGGTTTTGCCCAGCCGCCTTTGGCGCCGTTTTTTTTCGACCGTATGGTATTTAAAATATAATATACATAATTTGCTCTCATGTACGACCTAAATGTATATATTTTTTACTACTCTAAACTTATTAGAAATGACAGGGCACCGAGGAAGTGCAGTTCACATTAATTAGGTTCGACGGTGATATATCAAAGGAGGCCGCTGAACGGTCAATTTATAGATACAGACTCGATATATATTGCGCAAATTTCGGAATAGCACTCAGTCGGTGACTGGTTAAAAGTTAATTTCATCGAAAATAGAACTGCGACGGTTTGTGGGATGGACGATATTGTTTTGCCTTTCTCTTTTTCCGTTTATTTCTCTTTATTTTAGCGTAAATAAATCTTACCTGTTTAATTACTATCATAAGGAAGACGTTCTACCTTTATTCGTATATTTTTACTGGAGTATAGTGAAAGTTCAGAATATTCATAATCGTATAGAAATGAGTTATTGATGTTATGAATAATTACTAATATAAAAAGTTTTGTAAATATTTATAACCATTCACACACCTTTTGTTTACAGGCTAATAATTTAATGGTTATAATTGTGTCTCAATTAAGAGCTTGTTTTTAGGTTTCATGTTGGAGTCCACCAATTTCAAAACATAAAATTTCACCCTGTAATTTTGATATAGGTGGTTAATTTGAAACCTAATTTACTGTATAACACAAACCTGATCCTGAGCTAAATTGTAATACTAAAAAAGTAAACAAAGCATCTATCATCTGTTTACCATCTCTCATATCTATGTTGGTTACTTTTTAACTACTAACTAAATATCCTTCTGATAAGGCATTCAATAAGTAGTGTTAATTCAAAACTAGTTCGATAATTAATAGCTTCGCAGGATGTCTTCATATATGGGCACATTTAGTAATGCAGTATTCAATACACAGGCTCAAAGTTGTTTATTTTATCCTATAAGTATTGAATAATTTCAGTTGTGGACAATTAGATTAAAATATTCATAACAAGAGCACATAATTCAACCAATTAATTTCATGAGTATTTAGAACTAAGTAACTAAAAGCTACATGGTGACAGTTTCTGTAGGTGCGTCTTTAAAAAGGATTTAATTACAGAGACATACTCAATATTTAACTATTATATGACATATTAACGGAACCTTCGATTATACAGAAATTTCCAGAAAAACCTTATTCTTCACCATTTATCTAATTCCGGACTCCATTGATAAATGACGAAATCGCAGATAGGCAAACAATCCTAATCTAACCGGTAACTTTATATCTTATCTTACAATGAACCATCGCTCACGGGATTCTATCTGAGCGAGCGCGCCAGCAACATCATCCCAGCAGGTGTACGACACTGTGCAACACGAAAAAATATCTCTTACCGGCCAGAGCAATGACGTTATTCAAGCTTATAGCAGCGCAAGACCCTCCTTTGAAATATCTGCCTCGCTAAATGTTGTCGGAAGTGTCGAAAAAAACCATTTGTCAAAAGCCATCTACGGCTCTGGTGCATTTTTAGATTATTGGTTGATTCTTTGATATTAAATTGTATTTGATCATCACTCGTTAACTGCAAACATTAAATAATAATCAGTAAATTTGTATTTAATAACTAAAAAATAATCTTACAATGCCATGCTCTATCAGAGCGCAGATAATATCTCGCACGTAATTGTGATCTACTAGGTATGTCATTAGTTTGTCACAAGTACGCTGGATAGGGATTTTATCGTCGAATCCGAACAGCACTATTTGGCAGGTTGTCTAACATTACACTATGCTATCTAGGCACACTGGCAATCTATAACTAAGGTGGTATACCATTTTTTTGGTTTGGTTTGGTGGGGAAAAATCATGGCGAACACGAGTCCACATCTGCTAGACCATAAAACGGACTATATTCCCACCAAACATGGTATTGGAGAAAAGATTCGCATCCCGACAAGAGAAGGACAAAACAGCTACTAGAGCACAAAAAGAACCTAGTACGCATAATTGTAGTTGTCGTCACTGGAAACTGCCCCACGGGTGTAAACCTCGGGAGACGGAAGATTTCCAACGAGGACTACTGCAAATAAGGCGGAGAGGAAGAAGAAACACTGTCCGGCACTGGAAAATCGACGCTACAAAACTTTAGGGCACGTTTTTTTGGAGGGATTAGAGGAAGTAGCAGAAGCCAACATCAGCAACAGAAATCATCATCAGCCAACACCCCAGCAACCTAACCTACAATTATTTTTCTTGAAAAGATGGTCGCTCTATTTAAACTGAACCCAGCATTCTCGAATCAGCAGTTAGGCGCACTTGTAATGAGTCACAATCAACAACAACGAACCAATCCAATCTTTTATTACTAAAGATGCATGATAATTTTAATATAAACCTAATACATATATTAATAATTTATATTATAATATAGTAATATATTTTAAACTGTTTACTTAGATATACTCGTACACACTCTGTAAAATGCATATTTACATCTCAAGGAAT
>NW_022147338.1:0-8073 GCF_002938485.1 Sitophilus oryzae
ATTTCCGGTTTGACTAAAACAGGAAGTGACTAAAAACAATTGAATACGTCCAATCAATTCTTATTTATCTAATATACTTACATACCAAATCTCGTTTTTTTATCTGAAAAAATAAAAAAGTTATAGGGGTGAGCCACTTTTGAGGCGCACCCGGTACCTATAACTTCAAAAAAAATCCAAATTTGAAATATCACAAAACATGTATTATATCCTTTGGTTTCTCGACTGGAAATATATCGTCTTGACAAGTACTTCTCCCCGTTTTAGTTCAAACATCCAAGTGAAAGATGCTCTAGGCTCGGCACTGATTAAAGAAAAGAAAATATTACTTACCTCTTGATGTTCTATTGCAATTTCTTCCTACTGTTCCTAAACTGCCAACTGCTAAATCTCGTTCACAGTAGTTCGGCGACAATTGCAAAAACACTAACTCCGATTTTTTTGGCGTTTTTTTGATCGGTATTTTGCCCTTAGTCAGCACTAAATGGCGCTTCCTCTGTCTCCTTGGATCCAAATGCCTGGCATTTAGGTAAATGGCTGTTGCTGTTACCGGTCTGAAAAATGAGATTAGCTATAAACAATCAATTCATTTGATTTATATAAGAAAGTTCAAGTAAATAAATATTGTTTTGAATATTGTATACAAATATATTTCAATTTCTGTTCAGAAATATACCCTATGATCGAAAAAAAACGGTATCCGGTTGGCTTCGAGTTTCGAAATAAACATCGATGATATTCCCCAAATAATTTGACATATAAAATGACAGCAAGCCTCATTTCATAGCCACTGACAACGCGGTTTTTTTTCTGTTCATATTGTAGTTGTATCTTTCTGATGTATTTATTTTGTTTTAGTACTTTTTACTTGTATAGGGCAAAGAATAAGTTATTGAATAGAATTTATTTAATTCAAATAAGCGATTTAGCCTATAAATTAAAAATCGGTAATACTTCTCATAATTTCTATTTTTTAATATGCCCACGATATTTTATTCAAAACAATTAAACAAAAAAAATATTTAATTTTAATAAATATTAGCTAAATAAAGCATATATTTGCATTCTTTCAAAAATTCTACATTCTGACAAGCGATTGGCTGACCAGAACTTAATATTTCAACAGAATTTGAAAGAATTTACCCAACTCTACCACAAAAAGCAGTGATTCATTCCCATTTGCTCTTTGTGTCAAATTATTTCTGTAAAATGGATTTTACAGAAAAAAAAAGCTTACTTGTTTTAGAATCATGGAAGAACAACCTGCAAGTGTCATTATTTTATAGTAGTTAATATTAAATAATATTTATTATATTATTATTTTTATCAAAATTGAAGATGAAATAAAATGAAAAAAACAAACCTCTAAAATATAAAGATGATTCTTAAGTTAATAAATACCTCAAACTAACTTTTAATATGGAATATATCTACGGAACTACCTTGCGCGTAAATAACGCGTAACCCCGTTATACCCCTTACTGTACAGGGTATTTCAAAAAACATGTGCCATCTCTCGTGGGGAGATTCCTCACGTAAAAATAAGATTTATTTTTTATATCAACATAGGTCCGATTCTGCTTTGTTTCGTAGCTACAAGGTGTTAAAATCTTAATATTTTTTCGATTTATTATAATTTTCTTCCAAGTACTTTTATCGTTTTGAATGAAATTTTGAGGGTAAAAATTACTATAAATGTGACATATTTTAAAGCTTAAAAAGTGTCGACATATTTACCAGGGACGCGCATATGGGTTATCACTGGAAAATTTAGTGAAAAAAACATGTACGCCACTAACTTTTCTTTCTCTTGTTAGCGAAATAGTATAAGCAATTTTATACCGATTAAAAGTTGTCTCTTGATGTTGAATTTTATTAATTTGCCTTGTTCCAAGTCTAATAGCTACCTTAATAATAAATTAGGTAAAATATACATAATTGTATAATTTATTAATTTTATTTTTATTTTAATTTTATTAATTGTGACTAATAAAATTGCGATTATCTCATCAAGAAGGCCGAATTCGACAAAATTCCAAGAGATAACTTTTAATTGTCATTAAACGGCCTATACAATTTTGATGTCAAAAGAAAAAAGTCAGTGGCGCACATGTTTTTTTTTGAAAAATATTCCAGTGATAACCCATATGCACGTCCTTGATGAACGTATCGACACTTTTTTAGCATGAAAATATGTAGCACTTATAGTAACTTTTACACTCAAAATTTCGTTCGATTCGCTAACTGTACTTGGAAGAAAATTATAATAAATCGAAAAAATATTAAGACTTTAACACCCTGTAGCTACGAAACAAAGCAGAATCGGACCTATGTTGATATGAAAAATAAATCTTATTTTTACGTGAGGAATTTCCCCACTAGCGGTTGCACATGTTTATTGAAACACCCTGTATAAACAAAGATTATACTTTAATTAAACGTTCTCTATTATTTCTTATTTTGTTCTCTATTAATTAACAAAGTAATATATCCATTTTTGTGCTTGTAAGGTGGACCTGTGTATGTAGTTCACCATTTTGTCAAGAACTATACTTACTGTAATTCTTGACAAAATGGCGAACCATGATTTTAACAAAACATTTTACAAAATTACGAACGCGCTAGGGGTATTAAGATATTCTTTGGATATTTTGGAGATAGATATACTTTTTTTTGGAGATAGATATACTTTGGATATTTTTTTAGATATACTTTGGATATTTTGGAGATATTTATAACTTACTAGTTGAAGCCTGGCGCATCCGCCACCGGAAAAAATATCAGGAAAAAAAATACTTTTTATTTTTTTTTAATTAAATGAAAAACAAAAAATCCGGTGACGACAGTTTTTAGAAGAGCCAATTAGCTATCTTTTAGTAAAAAAGCAACTTTCTAGAGCAAGTCGTTACTTTAGTAGAGACAACACAGATAAACATTAGCATTTTATACAGGGTGATTCAGATTTTAATAGAATAACTTCAAGTATCTCGAAAGAACTAACCGAAATAATGATAGTTTGAATTATAAACCATACTACAAAAACGCTTCCGCTTGGAGTAAGATGGCGCTAAAATTTGAATTAATTTTCATATGGCATGCTGCTAATTAAGTAACATTTTTCAAACGCAGCTGAGCTATGTCCGGAATTTTGTGGAATATCTCGAAAACTAAGCGACATGACATATCAAAAAAAATAAGAACAAGAAAAGTTAGTAAAAAGACGGAAGGTATCGGAAAAAATACAAATTTATCCAGTGGCGTGCGACAAAAAAGTTCGACAAGGTTCAGTGCAGTTGACGCTCACAAAAACAACACCCTGTATAGCAGTTAATCCAATTTTTTCACACATATCGGCCACGTTGCCCTTAGTATTTAACCAATCACTTGCGTATTTAGATCCTCTGGCATACGAGTAATAAAATAAAAACCGAAAAATAATTCAAATTTTAGCGCCATTTTACTCCAAGCGGAAGCGAGTATGGTTTATAATACAAACTATCATTATTTCGGTTAGTTCTATCGATACCTGCAGTTATTCTAGTAAAATCTGAATCACCCTGTATATGTAGATTAGTTACCTTGCTCTATAATATTTTTTCATCAAGGCGTCACCTATCTGTCTAAACGTTGGTAAGGTTTTCCAACATGTTTTCATGGTACAACTCCCAGAAACACCGTGACATTTACATTCCAGCAAGAGGTTCATTTTGACAATCTGAAAATCAAATGCAATATTAATACATAAAAAATGGTGAGCTTACTCTTTTTACAATGTAGGTACGTCTCCTGACTTTTTATAATCTTGTCATCAATGTTATAGAGATATTAATTCTCTGATACATATTTTCTATATAAGGTAGGTTTGTAGGAACAATAAAACTTATTATTTCATGTTACTTTATTTTTTCAGACACAATAGGGAGATTGCAGATATTCATCTTGCAGAAATCAGAAATAAAAATATATTTCTGGAGATAGCAACCTTTATTGTTTGACATTTTGAAAATGTAATTGAATATTAACTAAACATATTCAGCAATAATGAACTAAATTTAAAATATTATGTAATTCATAACCACATATTTATAATACCGTCGCGTCGGTCTGAAAGCAAAATACACAGTATACAGGGTGTCCCAGGCTGAACGTGCATTAGAAGTTTCTAGAGAACTACAACATCTAGATCGGAGATTTTTTGTACATCATAGTTTTATAGATCTATTGATTAAAAATATTTTAATTTGCCCCCATTTTTTATTACATACTTAAATTCTCTGAAAATTTTTATGAATTTTGATATTAAACACTCTATATCTCACATTCACCGTTTTTAAAAAAAAAATTAAAAACTACCTGTCAAAAATATGTGTATAGCCTAAACGTCAAATTTAATTATTACCACAGCCACTGTGCCATAAAGAGAAAACATGTGGCTCTCTATTCCAACAATTAAACTGTTCGAATGTCATATAATAATGGCCGCAACTGTCATAGAATCGAGCGATTAAAAAATTATCATAAATCATTTTTTTCAAATGGAAACCCACTTTTTTTATTTCACTAGTGAAAAGGCTTTTCACTTCGTTACTTTTTGACTATACGTGTTCCTATACCTAAAATAAATCGATTTTAAGTTATTTAAGATTTAGTTTTAAAGCGTATATTTTTCTTGATTTTAACCAGTAGCATGACTTTAAAGGTCAAATGATGTAAAACAATAGATCTGGCCATGTCATATTGTGACGCTTTGTTCAAAAAGCAGCATCATTTCCGACCAACGCGTTTTTTTTCGATCATACGGAATATTATTAATAATATCAACTACCTATTAGATATCACTAAAGAGCGAAAATACGAGATATATTTTTATAAACACACTTTTTAAACTCTTAAGGCAAGCAGTATTTATAATATAGGAAATTGAAATAATTCGTTTTCTGACAGATGGAAATAAATTGTCTGACCGTTTGACACTTAATGTCAAAGGAAGCTAGATAAAATCAAGAAAAGTATACGTTTTCAAATTAAATCTTAAATAACTTAAAAACGATTTATTTTAGGTATAGGAACATGTATACTCAAAAAGTAACGAATTGAAAAACCTTTTCATTAGTGAAATAAAAAAGTGGGTTTCCATTTGAAAAAAATGATTTAAGAAAATTTTTAATCGTTCAATTCCATGAAAGCTACCTGAACTACCGCCATTATTATATGTCATTTGAATAATTTAATTTTTGAAATAGATAGCCACATGTCTTCTCTTTATGTTACAGTGGCTGTGGTACTCACTAAATTTGACTTTTAGGCTATACAAATTTTTTTGACAGGTAGTTTTTTTCGTCCAAAAATTTTTCTCAAAAACGGTTAATGTTAGGTATAGATTTAAAATCAATATTCGTAGAATTTTACAGAGACTTTATTGAAAAGTACCTTTTTAATGAACTAAAATATCGCCATTTTGGACTTAATGAATATGAAAATAATTTACAAATTAAACTTATAGTTCTTAGAAGATATGGTAGATTTTTCCTGGATATAGCTCTATGTTCTGGAAGAAATGTAGTCAAATGATATTACAGTAGCCACTTGCAAATTTCAGAGAGATTTCAATTCAAAGTAATTTTTATGCATTAGGTTCAGCTAATCAAGAATAATTAAGTACCAATGGCGTGGAAAACTTTTCTAAAGAAACCAATGCTGAAATACTTTTAGAGCAGTAAGCTAAAGCTGTTTTTACCAGTAAATGAATTTTTACCTCTTAACTTAAATTTTATGTTTATTTGAGCCATAATACAGGGCAGTGGTTCAAGACGAGCCCCTTCGTGTATTGAACTTTTGAACTTTACCTCGTAAGTATAAATGAAGACAATGTTTCTGCCAGATGCCCTAAAGTGCACTCTACACATCTCATAACCTTGAAACGTGAATCTCGCTCCAAAATACTGTGACGTGCGATGATTACAAATTGACAGTGGCTGATTGACGTGTTGACCTCCTGCCATTGTAAAAAAATCTATGTGACTGACAGCGTTCTCAGTATGAATAAGTATAATTTAGCTCATTCGACCGAATCAATCATCAATTCGTCTTCTTTTTTCGTTTCCTTTATATTCTTGATAGAGTCAGGCTTTATTATTGATCAAGAATGTATACAACATTAAGCTAAAATAATTCGTTGTTCTTTCATTTTATTTGTACGGTATATTTTGAATATACCGTGTCTTGCATCGTCGATGAAGCGTCGAAAAAGTGAATAAGTTTTCCCTATTTTTTTACCGAAAAATGTTTTGAAACTTTTTAAAGAACTCCTTAAAACTCCTCGCCTTGAAACAAATTGTTCATTTTGAGTAATTTGTACGAATTCGTTTTTGAGTTATGAGAGATACAAAACTAGGTGAACATTCAAAATAATCCGGTCCTGGTCAACAAACATAACAATCACAAGTTATGTCACAATATGACAACTCTATTATAATTTTCTTCTACAGAGATCTGTCAGAAATATCCTAAGATATTCTCCATAGATAAATGAAACAAGTTTAGATTGGAAAGTGCTCATAAGGACAATGTAAATACTATTTGGCGCCATTCTGGCAAAGGTCGCGTCTCAAAGCTTTTGATGATTTCGGATCGGCTCGGCTTTTTCCGGAATTATATCGCCAAATATTATTTATTCAAATTTATTATTATTTTCTATCAATTTTATAAATAAAATACAGTGTGTTGCATACAAGAAACTTTTTATTTTATATAAGGACATGTATGAAATACCTATATGAAACATTGGAAACCGACGTTATGCCACGATCCACGATGGTTTTTGCAGTTCACAACACAGCTTTTCAAGTTTTTAATGCCATTTTTTCACAATTATCACGGGTTTGAGTAAATAGAATTTAAATTAAACTCACAAGGTAGCAATAATTTCCTTGAAAATGGACACTTTAAACACTTTTCGGTATTCAATGATGGCGGTTTAAATTTTGAAAGATTTTAAAATTTTTGAAGATTCTGACTTTGACAAGAGAAAATTAGTTCTGTTATTGCTTGCGGCTGTTCTTAGCAACCGCTATAGCAACGCCAGATCGCGTACAACGATCGCGAACCAAATCAATTATATATTTTGACGGGCTTTCATTCCAATCTAAATTTACTTCTTAAAAAGTACACTGTAAACATAATAGAATCTTTAAAAAATCTCAATATATTTCGTAGACTTCACAGCACTTTCACACAAAATGCATTTATTAAACACTAAATAATAAGTACTCATTAATTATAAAATGGAGAAAATTTGCCCTACGTTCTTCTTTCCCTTAAAATAATTTTCGGTGTTGATACGATTCAAGTCAATTATTTCAACTCTCTTAATTCTATTCTATATTAGTGATATTAAAAAAATATTTTTTCTACAAACGTCAGTAAAAATGTAATTTTTAACGCCTGCTGTCAGTGCCTAAAATGTGAAATTATGTCACTGATGGTTAAAGTCATTTACTTTTAGCACTAGTGCTAAAGCTAAAAGTAAGTCACGTGATTTACTTTTAACACTGAAGCGATAATATTACCATAGCAACCATAAACTTCATAATTAATTTGATTTCAGAATGACATATGAATTATTCACCATATTCACTAACGTAAAAAGTAATAATACCTTGATATATACGAGCATAAACTTGTTTGTAGAAAAAATAGTGTACGATATGTGTGCTAAAAGTGATTTTATTTTGATCGAAGGGATGGGACACTCCGCCTTCGGCGTCGTGTCCCAATAAGCTTCCCTTCTCGCCAAATAAAATAACACTTTTAGCACTTATATCATAAATACCTATTTTCTACGATCGTGCAAAAAGTAGCTATTTTTTACACTATCTACTGTATTCAAAGTCATTTCTTTTCAAGTCAAAAAGCACCTTGCCATTATTAATGAGAAGTTTAACTAAACAGAAAAGAATAATTGTACCTTGATTTTATTAATCCAAATATTATTAGCCGACCATACCAACGGGTATGGTAAGCTATTAAGATCGGCAAAAAAAGTTTTTTTTAGTTTCACTCAAAATGAGTTAT
>NW_022147339.1:0-10922 GCF_002938485.1 Sitophilus oryzae
TAAAATAGTTCAAAATCACAGTGACAATATTGATTTAATATTTTTTTCAAACCTCTTTTAATATCATACAATTAAGAGTGCTGTTTGATAAAGACCACTCGTATTTGGTCAAAATTGATCATAGTTTTGACGTTTTTTCCCTCAATATTATGGGGTTTGTCCCGTTTCTAGGTCTGCACTAGAGATGAGGAGAAATATCTCCTATGGGACTTTATTTGAAAAAATGGTCACAAAAATGGGAAGAATAAGGGTTCATCAAATGACAACAGTGGCGCTAATGATGCTCTAAAAAATGAAAAGTAAAAGTCACCATAGATAAGAGAAAAAAACATAACCAACCGCAGAGACGATGTTTAATCATGAACAATTTTGAATTTTAAAACTTTGATCATATCACACACTGGTTAAAAGACTAGTATTTAATATTTTATGACTCTTAAACGATTATATCCAATTTTTTTGCAACTGCAATTTCATAAAATTAAAAATATTTCACAAACGGTAAAGTTTATGTGTGATCAACCTTAATCAAATTTACCCTTATTTCAATCATAGAATTTAAAAATAGAATAATATACAGGGTGTTCCATTTAAAAAATACAACCATAATATCTTTCACTTATTTGGGACACTCTGTATCTTGTAAAAATATGTTTAAATTTTAGCTCTAATACTCCTTAAACGAACCCGATTTTACAATTTTCCCATTGTAAAATTTTATTGAAACGCTTTTTTTTGCGTTCCGCAATATCCATGTAGTAATTTCAATGACGTAAATTTTTGTGAATTGTATGATTTGTATTGTATGATATTTTTTATTATTTCTATATTTTTTGTGCTTTTGTTTGTTTTGTAAATGTTTTGTCAATGAAGCTATTTTGGCTTTTTGTACAATAAAGCGCTATTAATTATTCATTTCTAACCTAAACCTCTTCTTCATAATATTACCATAGTATAAGAAAACTAGTAGCTTTACTCCTTGTCAAATACTTTGTTCTTTTTCTGCCACTTTATATGACCTTGTTCTCGCGTCCCGTGATCACTGACGTAGCTGTATGGTCATGGTCCATAACTAGGCAAAGTATAGTCGTGGCACTCGCCATAGTTTCACAGAGATGTATTTAGGAAAATATGAGTTCACAATAAAATAAAATTAAAAAAACGATCATCGAGTAAAAATTTGCTTGAAAACAGAATATTTTCACATTTCGTGTAAGTAACAATTATTCTTCTGTATCTGAAAATCTTCTGATGGGAAGAAATGCGGAAAAAATATATAATGACATATTTTTATATTATTATCTATTTCAAAGATATTCTACAACTATTTTTTTAATTTAAAACAAGTTTAATTTTAACACTAATGTGTTTGTTTTGTAGTAATATATGGGTTAGGTGATTTTCATTGGATAACTAATACATTGAACAACACATTGTACTAAAGAATAAAATAACATATTTAAACTTAAATAATAATTGCTAATAAACATTACAGAAATTTCAAAAGAGAAAAGAAGCAAGAAAAATGAGAAATAGCATCACTACTTTCTCACGTAATAAAAGAATATTTTTTTAGTTATTGTTACCGAGTCCCGAAGGTACCGAAAGAACCGGGAATTAATAATTTCGAGTCCCGGTTCTTTGATATCTCAAAAGAACCGGGAATTTCCGGTTCTGAACCCTAGTTACCATATTATCAAGAAATTTTATTCTTTAACTAAAAACTAAAAAAATTTCCAGATTTAAAAAAAAATTGCGCAGAAAAATCTTCATATTTCTGGGCCAAAATATACTACCCCTAAAAAGATTTGCTCTTATTTAAGACTCACCCTGTAGGGCGATTATGGTACGTTATAGCGTTTCCGGAAGCGGAGCTCTTTACCATGCCTCTAAGGAATCAGAATTTCCATTTTTTTTTCGGTACTAGCAAATTTTTGTTCAATGATGGTGCAGTTCGTTAAACAGCAAGCAAGGGATGGTTGTCAAAAGTAAAATCCATAAAAAATTTAAGTTTAAATGAAAATAATATCAAATTATTAAGTAGTAATCAGTCATGAGAAAATTAACCTGAACACAAACATAATCACAAATAACTCTCAAAAAAAAACTCAAAGCACAATTTTTTGAATTATTACTACAATCAATAGCAGCACACAATAAGGCACTCATTTTTTGTCAATCTGTCTCTGTGCTGGGACGCAACGCTCGAACCTCGCAGAATCTGCCGATATTTGACAGATTGTAAAAACTGGCAGAAAATATTTGGGAGAGTGCAACTACCTTTTCCTTCTACTATGATATTACATCCTAATTTTCTAAACTAGACTTTTATATTCGTCCAAATTAAACTTTTAACGGCGTTATAAACAATTCAATCCGACTATATACGACCCTTTGTGCCTTCCGTAAGGCCGTAAACATACCAAACATTACGATCAAAGTGGAAAATCTAATTCTGCGCCCTCGTTACACACACTCATAATTAAAGGGACATATTTGTATTAATTGCCGAGGCTAAAAGGGTCGTAAACTCATTTTCCGAAACGTCGTCTTTTCATCTTCATTTTCTCCTTCTGCGAAAACGAATACGACGGAAATCAAATAGAACGGAGCCATTATTGTTTGGAACACACACACACTCGATGAGAGACATAAAGGAATATACAACGTGGCTCATAAATATCTGCGTGTATTTAATTAAATGGCAGTATCTGTATATTCTTTTATTTTGACATTTTCCGGACAAAAATGACAGTGGCAATATAGACATGGGCGCAACTTCTATCAAAAATAAGAAAAAGGAGTTTTTACAAAAGTTTGTCTAGATAACGGGTACTATAAATGATAGCTTCATAATCTTCATTAAATTTTGAATATTTCTTATTAAAACCATTTTCCAGTATCTGCCAAAATAAAGTGGTGGGGGAAGGTTAGATCTGTTTTTATTTAAATATTAATAACTCCGGGCTGGATTAAAGAAATCCAACAAACGGGGGTTTGTTTAAAAGAGCGGTTCTTACTCTATATGATACAGTATAAACAATAATAATAAGCTTTTGAATGCGCTGTCTTACGATTTAACAAACATTGCGCGTTTTTTCAAATTAATTGCGATAGCATAATACGTAATTTTAGCTGATAGTAATGAGTAATAAAAGTTTAAAAAGTCAGTAAAAACCGCATCCTGATATCCTCAGTGAAGTCATGGTATGCTTTCGAAAAAAGCTGCTTTTGACGTAATAGTATAAACGTCAAAGTGTTATTAGATCAACATTTTGATAGTCTTAGCAGCATTTTTTCTCTTTTGAAGAAAGACATTTTTAGAAAAGGAATCAAAAGATAAAAACGCTGCTGACACTATCCAAATGTTGATATAATAATATTTTGATGTTTAAACATTATGGTTTAAACTATCCCTTTAAAAGCAACTTTTTTCCAAGCCTACATAGTATCTAGGCAAAATTTCTTAAAAATAACATTGAATAACAAATAACAAACTTGAAAATAATTTCCAGCAATTTTTCATAGTCTCGTTAGTTATAAAGACTTAGTAAATGCATTTTTTTAAAAGCAGTCTTACTAAATGCATTTTGTCCATTTTTGTCCAAGATTTTCAACCAATGGTGGCATTACAAACTACATACACAGAGTTGCAATATGATGCCAGAAACGACGTGTTAAATACATTTTATCCCATTCGAATTAAATAGCGAAAATATCTTAGACTTTCTATATGCTGCGTATGTCCATTGACGGTAGACCAGGGGCGGGAAAGTGAAATAGCAAAAGAGGTTCCACCGTTTCCACGGAAAATTCAAATAAAATAGTTCCAGCCTCAGGCGCTAGGTGGTAGTGCAATTAATTTTTAGGTTAAGAAGTTGCTACTAATTATTGCCAGATGGCGTTAAATCAGAATTTTTTTGTAGTTTCCATAGTTTCCAACGGCTATTGTCATACTATTGTCAAATTCTCAAAAAATAATGTCGTTGTCATAATATTATCAATCGTAATCGTTGCCAATCATAATATTATCAAATGATTATCAAAACATTTTTCAAACTATAATTTGTTATATGTGTTTTAATTAGACAATTTCTTTTGTTTGTGGCCCTAGAAATATAATGTAAGTTTTTTATTTGTGCCATCATTTAAGTACCTATTTATATTTACTCCATTTACAAAACTTTGGGCGTATTACGTTGGTCTTGTTTTATTATAATAAACGATGTTTAAATATTTGACTTTACACATGTTTGGCTTTAATTTTATTTAATAATTGTATAAATTATACTGTTAAATCTTATTTTTTACACATCACAACGATACTTGTTATTAATATAAATGAATTAGTGTAAAAAATAAGATTTAATAATCAAATTTAATTATTTTAGAGTCAAATTCAATAAATACGCTCATTTAAAAAGCCCGCGCTTCGATCCATTTAAAACAGGCCCTACTCAAGAGATGGCGCCACTTCTGTAGGACCATTTTTCAGTATGGCAGAGTCCATTCTTTTTCTAGCTAGGTCTATTCTTTGCGGTAGACAATTAGACAAACAAATAGAAGTATGTCTTTTTGTGCTGTGGACATATTGCTGGTTGTTTGTCATTGCACTGTCAGATGAAGATTTTTTTTGTAATACAACTTCTCTATTTTTTGAATAATACTACTGAAAATAATGAAGGAAACTACGATTGGGGACCATGTAGTTGGGAATACGGACCATGGCAACAGAAAAATAAAGAGAAATTTCACGTCTAAGGGACAGTGAACAGTTTTTTTAATTTTTTTCAGATATCATCAAAACTAGATTTTTCACATGTGGGTATACTATTTTTATGATTTTTATCCATTTTTCAAGTATACTAGTTTTTCGGTAAGTTTCTTGCAAAAAGCGTGGCAGTTTTTCTTTGTAAAAATGAACAAAATGCATCTAGAAATGTGAAAGATAAGTGCTATAAATGCGGGAAAGACGGTCACACTGCAAAAGAATGTACAGGCGAGATGCACTGTCTAGTAGTGATGAGTGAAATATCGGTAACTGTGACTTTGTCACTGATATTCTATAATCACAGTCACGGCCTGTAACTGATTTGAAAATAAACGGTGACTTGCTAAAGCGTGACGATTATAGTTAATTGTGATTTCTCTGGTAACGAGAAAATACTTTACAGAGCGGGACGTCGCTCGTCCCGAACGCAGCTGCCGATGGCGCCGGTCGCCACTCAGTTCACAGTCACGAGTCACGACGTACGTCTCATAGGATAGATATCTGACAAAGTGATCTAAAGACAGTGACTGTTAGAAGTGATTTAATTTTTTATGTCTTTTATATTTTATTACTATTTTTTATCACTAAGAATCGGTTTGGTTCCTTTTTAGTTTAGCAGGTTTTTTTAAAGCCAAACATAAAATTTTACCTTTATATTGTTTATTTTTTTTAGAAACTTCATTTTTTATACATTTCGTTTATTTTAATACAAAGGAAAATATTTGTTGTTTAATGTATTACTTATCTCGTGTTGTTAAGTTTCGTTCGTTATGATTATGAGCATATTGCATATTTTATTCTTTTCCCGTTGGTTTCTTTAAATAAAAAAATTGTTTCATCTTTATTTTTTAATATACCTTTTACCCACTGTTTAGTGTTTTCTATTTCAGCGGCCTTGGATAAAGGACAAATAAAAATTAGTATAACAACAAAAACAGAATCGTATCATTCGTATCCTATCTTATATTTTAGCCGTGATTGTGCTTTCGGATTCATAATCATAAAGTCGCAGTCACAGTTAAGAGTCACAGATAATACAAAGTCGCTGTCACAGGTAAGCCTGTGAACAGAAAATCATGGTTTGGCTCATCACTACTGTCTAGTCTGTAATACATCGGGCCACACGGCCAACAGCGGCAAATGTAAAGCCTTCAGGAAAGCGCCTACGAAGGCAAGGAAAATACAAAGCCTAACATACAAGGACGAAGTTTCAGAGGAGACTCCACGACAAAAGCAGGTACATATACCCTCTACAAGTAATATATCGAACGGTAGCACACTGGGACAGAAACCAGACAAAAGCTCCACAGGTAAAGAATAAAGCGCTGTAGTACACCGACGTCTCCTGCTGCCCACTTTGTCATTCTGGAAACTTCAATGCCAAGATCTGTAACAAATACGGCGCCTCTGAAGCCGCAACCATCAAAGCCGGTGAAGAAGCCAGAAGCCAGTGAAGCCGGCGAAGAAAGTCTGCTCCTCATGTGATCTGACAACTTTCCGTAGTGGACGAACTGCCTTGCCAAACTTGGCATTTCTTACGTTTATGTTTTTGACGGGATTAGTTAATATTTGTATGTGTCTATACTGTCTATGATTAGAACAAATAAACACAAATTACCATAGATATTACGTCACATCTAGCTTATATACGTGTCTATATTAACTAAAACGTAACAGCCCAAAATCCGGCAGCCGCTAAGGTTATGAAAAGGGAAACGTTGGCAGACGAAGGGATTAAGAAAGTTCACGGGGCAGGGGGAGGGGGGTGTTTGGGGAGAACGGACACGTAAACAATGGAGCGGGTTTTGTTTACACGGCATTCTAGAACCTTCGGCTTTGCCGACGTTATTAAAATGTTTATGTTTTCGCTACAATAGCTCTGACGAATTAATTCCCACCATCTTGGTGGTCGGTATTTGAGGTGGGAAGCCATTTTGCAAGCTTGCGAAAGGTGTTAGCCCTTTGTGTAATAAGGCGAGTCACGGTTTGTTGTAGTTGTTTTGAAGTAATAATGAATTTTATTATTTTCTCTTTTTTCGTTAAAGTAACTTAATAAAACATGCGTTTTCATTAATTTTAACTAAGTCATATGCGTTGATTTGTTTTAATCCAACACACCGTAAGCAAATTGTAAACAAACCATCTTTTTTATTTCAGTTTAATTTAACTGTAGTCAAAATCTTAATAATTAATTACCTAACTTTTTCTCTAATAAAAGCCTTAGGGAAACAAGGTATTGACAGGCGTTATATAGAAACTCTCGCCAATATATACAAAGAAGTTAAAGCAAGAGTATATACCGGGTGTTGCATCGTCGGACGGGACATAGGAAATTCCATGTAAATTTTAATGGGGTCAATTATTGACTTCCCTAATTATTTTAGAGAATAATTCTATTTAGGTTTATTGAAGAGCACTAAACCCCACATTCAAAAGAATAACTTTAGATATTTTTGATTAGCTCGTTTACGAGTTATCGCCGATTTCTTTTTAAATAGGTATGTCTCCTTTTTTATGGCCCTGTATTTACTTATGAGCACCAGTCAAGGTATAATTTCTTGCATCTTCTCTTTGTTCCTGCCTTGCTTCACATCTGCAGTTGTTTATTAGGGCACCTTTGGTCTCAAATCTCTGGATATTCCTTGCGATTGTAGATTTTCAGGTATCGATCTATTCGGATACAGAGCAGCAAACATGTCCGACACCTTTTGATAACTATTTAATTAATCATCAATACTTTTTCTTCGGTAGTGTAATTCATGGCTAATATTTCCGATGTAAGTATGAGTTTTTAATAATAATAATAAAGCACTAAATAGATAAATTTCTGAAATGACAACTTCATTTGACAGTTATGTTTTACCTTGATTGGTGCTCATAAGTAAATACAGGGCCATAAGAAAGGAAAAATATTTAAAAAGAAATCGGCGATAACTCGTAAACGGGCTAATCAAAAATATCTAAAGTTATTCTTTTGAAATGTGGGTTTTAGTACTCTTCAATAAACCTAAATAGAATTATTCTGTAAAATAATAATTAGGGAAGCCAATAATTGACCCCATTAAAATTTACATGGCATTTCCTATGTCCCGCTCGACGAAGCAACACCCGGTATATATTGATATATAAAACAACCCCAGAGTTCCCAACTGGCAAAGAAGTACGACAGGGAGACACGATATCCCCAAAGCTGTTTACAGCAATACTAGAAGAAATATTCCGTCCACTGGACTGGATAACAAAGGATTAAAAATAGATAGAGAGTATCTTAACAATCTAAGATTCGCTGATGGCATAGTCCAGTCCTAATTGCCAATAGTCCTGAAGAACCAATAGCACACATTAACGAACTAAATACAGCCAGCAATAAAGTAGGTCTCAAAATGAATTTGTCAAAAACTAAAGTAATATACAACGAACAAGTAGACAGAAAAGATATTCAATAAATAACATAACATTGAAAATAGTGGAAGAATATATATATTTGGGACAACTAACACACAGCTCGGGATCTCTAGCTCTACTACCAGAAATCAACAGAAGAATTAAGTTAGCATGGAGTACTTATGGAAGAAACTCAATCATATTCAAACATAGAATGCCACTTTATCTAAAGAAGAACGCATTCGACCATGTGTACTACCAGTCATGACCTATGCATGAGAAACATGGACACTTAAAACGGACATTATAAGGAAACTACAGGTCGTACAACGCTCAATGAAACGAAATATGATGGGAATAACAAAGACCATAAAAAATAGAGTGGATGCGACAAAAGACCCAGGTAATAGATGTCATCCACAGAATCAAATCCCTCAAGTGGCAATGGGCAGGACACCTGACAAAAGGGACGGACAACAGATGGACCACAAAAATTACAGCATGGTACCCACGAGGAATTAAGAGACCTAAAAGAAGAAATAGACTACCAATAAGCCCAACTACAAAGAGAGTGTCTAAATATGTGAGGGAGGCACACCATAATAATTGGAAATGGTTCAATAAGCTGAAGATGATGATTATGAATTAACTTTTTCTACTAATTAAAACGTTCTAAATGCTTACATTAGTAGAAGAGCTAGTAGAGGTCTAGGCCAAAAACGCAAGATGGTGGCGGTTTGACTCTCTTCTAACTGACTCTATTTGAAACAGACCCTCTTTGAATCGCACAGCTATGGAACAGCTTTTAAACAGACCCTCCATGATAATAGTCGAGATGAACAGTGGCCATATCACAAATCGCTGCCATCTTGGATATTTGGAACTCTCCTAGACGTTCACTACAATTTAAAAAAACATTAAAGCAACAAACTTCTACGCTAACTGAAACCACTAATTTATTCTAAATTAATTTTGATGTTCTGAATAAAGCATTACATCGACAACTTTTCAAAACAGCCTCGTAGATAAGAACTAGTAAAATTCCAGTTTAAAATTGTTCGTTTAGATTAAACCGACTAAATATAAATAAAATATAAAATATGTATACACATCATCTGACGTAGATTGGAAATTTTGTTTCGTTTCTCACCAGAATTTCCGGATTTTTCCGGAAGGATTTCACCCGTCCGTGTCTACCCCTTCCAATTAGCGTATATATCCGCGTTGCCCGTTCTTTGTGCATGTGCGTGCATGCATAGATATACGCATCCCTTATTGTCCTAGGCAGAGAGATGCAATACCTGTATTATTCACGACCGAGTGCTGCCATTTTTAATTTGCGCGCCACAGATGACATTAATTAAAATGACGTTAATGCTGTCAGCGGTCCGCTCGATGCTATGATATAGAGTCACGTTAATCGACGTTAAAAGATATAGACTACGAGTTTCTGTTTACAGAAATATACACTGAAAAAATGAATTTGTGAATAATATTGTGAACAGTATTGAGGGATATTTCTTGCCACACATTACTGTAGTAAATTTACTATCCGTTCTTTAGTTTTACAATTCGTTTTGTTACAACTCGCTCTATGGTTAGAATTCACAAATTATTCTTTGTGAATTTATATAAAAGTATGTATCGCATAGTAAATTTACTTATTCATTGTAAATTTATCTTTTAAAATCGCCAACTTCTTGTAATATTACTATAGAGTAATAATAAATTAAAACATTTTATTATAGTGAATTTACAATTACTTTTGTAAATTCACAAAGCGTTAGTAAATATTAATAAATTCAATAAAACACGTGTTTATAATTATAATATTATCGAAGTTAATAAAAAGTCACAAAACAGAAATTATGTATGTACGATACTTATTTCCACCTCTTCTTGTCTAGAAGAACCTTACTGGAATTCTGCGCCTAACCAAAAAAGGAACAAAATTGCCATTAGATAGGTTAGGTTAGGTTAGAGTCTTCTACTCAGGTCCTCTATTAAATTTGTCCTCCGAAACACAGTTTGAAAGAATAATTAATACTTAGTGATATGTTGGTATAGAGAGATCATGGAACAATTATGTTAACATAAAAAAATCGCTAAAATTAAAATGCAAATAATTATAGTAAATGGAGATGTGTTTTTTTAAGAGAGCTGGCATTATATTTATAGAAACTACATATAAACATAATTAGTATAATATACTTACCCTTAAATTATAAAAACATTAATCACCCACGCACTGAGACTCCCCCCTGTTCAAAAAATTTCTTAGATTAAAATGTCCATTGTTTCCTCTATGTCGATTACTTAATATGCATCAGCTTCACAAGGCACATGACGTGGCGTCATTTTTTACTAAATATATTATGGTAAATTATTAGAGACATGCAATTTTACTACAAGATTGTATTTCTGATTTAAATTTAATTTTTAATTTCACCAAACTCAATGTGAAAATAAAATCGTTTAGTAACAATCATTTAATATTAATAAACTGTTTTGCGAAATTGCATTTTTTCCTGAAATTATGAAATTTCTTATTAAAAATACTCTAATGTATTAATATTTTTTTTGTAAAATTACGAGTAAAATTACTTTATGATTTTTTTTTCTGTGTAGAGTAGAGGTTCCTCAATAAGTGCATATACAGGGTGGGCCACTGAAAACTTACAATAGCTATAATTTTTAAATCAAAAAAGATATCAAAAAAATAAAAAATACCGTTTCTATAATATCGAGGGGGAATACATATGACGTA
>NW_022147340.1:0-18715 GCF_002938485.1 Sitophilus oryzae
AAAATGAACTGGTCCAATTAGAAGGATATAAAAAAACATACGTTCCAAAAACAAGACAACTTCATTTATTTTAGATTAAAGATACAGTTCTCTGAGACAAGATTAGTTTTTTTTCTAAGAGAATTGATATAAATAGATAAGGCCTTCTTCCATTTTTGATGTATCTAACTGGGTTTCCCTTTTAAAAAATATAAAAGACTGTAAAACGGCCGCTAGAGGGCGCAATTGCTATGGAAAATAAAAAAAATGAATTTTTATAGAATTTTGCCTAGATAATGGGTACTATAAATAATAGCTTCATAATCTTCAGTAACTTTTTTTTTTGTTAGAACCATTTTACCCTATCTGCTAAGATAAAGTGGTGCTATTATTGTTGGATTCCGATCATCCAGTCCAGAGTTATTAATATTTAAATATAAACAGATCTAACCTTCCCCCACCAGTTTATTTTGGTAGATAGGGGAAAATGGCTCTAACAAAAAATATTCAAAATTTACTGAAGATTATGAAGCTGTTACTTATAGTACACCTTATCTAGGAAAAATTGTGTAAAAACTCAATTTTCTTATTTTTTGTTGCAGTTGTGCCCCCAGGCGGTCGTTCTACAAACTTGAAAATAATTTCCAGCAATTTCTCATATAGTTATAAATATTTTTTTCCGCAAGCCCTACAATCAATACTTTCCGAGATACAGCCGAGAGCTATTCTTAGTGGGACACCCTGTACAAGCTTATTTGAACTTATATTGATAAAATTTAACACTATTTAATTTATTTATATATTATATTTCAATATAAAATTTCTCATATTAAATATTGAAACAAATTAATCGTTTAATATCGAAAAATACATTAAAAAGCAATTTATATTTCCTATAAATTTTAAATTTAAATTTTCTTTTTTAATAAAGCCATTTTTTTCTATTAAAAATAGAAGCAGAGCGCGATTTCTATGGGGCTTTTCCGGAAAATTTATAGCTTTCTGTTTCATTTCATTTAAAAATTATATAACGTACATTAGATTTAACGTACGTAAATTTCCATATTTTATTAAATCACGAAAAAAGATATTATATATTTTATTTATTACAAATATTTTATTCATTTAAACAGATTTTAGGAATGAGTTTGAACAATAATTTTTTATTTTATTTTAAATGATTTCAATTTTAAATTTTGTTTTATTTTATTATGGTATATGTATAGTTGCATTACTCTATGATTAGAAATATTTTTTTAACAAATTTAGTGAAAAAAATGAAACTAAATCACAAATACGTTTGGAATTCTAACTAAAAACCAATTATTAAATTTTATTATTTTATTATTATCTTTCATATTTTTTCCAATTATTTTTGTGTTTTTAATCTAATACAAAAGTGGCTTTCAATAAATCTATTCGGGTTCAATTAAAATGCATGCCTCATGTATACAAATCTCTAACTAAAAAACATACAAATGAATTGTAACGTAGTGTTTCCGTTTTTTATATAAAAATATATATTTTTTTGAAGATTTTTATTTTAAATACAGGCTTTTAAACTGTTTAACAAGGCTTATTTATTTTATCTGGTTCAATAAACAAAAAAATCGACGAAAATAAATATATTTAAATATATATTTTTATATTTGGGACAACTAAAAAATAGACCAGCAATTTTTGATACCCCTGTATACATTTGAGGAAACAATCCAATTTTTTTGTGAAGTTTATTTATCCGGCTTGAAAGTCAGCCGGATAAACAAACCAAACAACCAACAAAAAAAAACAACCAACATCACAAGTGTCATATTCAACGAGCGTAACCATACCATTCTCGATATATAATGACATACAAGGCATAACTTTTAAAACTTTTTATATTATTTGGGACGTTTCAAATTGTCTGAAAAAATATTTGTGGCCATTGAAAAAAAATAGCATGTCCTAATCCTTGCTTTTGGAAGAAGCAAAAGAGAAGGCTGTTGACACAGTTATCTACGCAGATAAAAAAACTATTCATTTTTTAAAAAACCAGTCAATTCAATTCAAATTAAATATTAATTTCACATTTTTTGACATTTTTATGTGAGTATTGACCTCGCTAACACTATTACCGATTGTCATTCTCCAGCAGTCCATAACGCTGTTTTTTCGATCATACGGTATAACAGACATCTCATATACGATAGAATGCCTCTTTAAAGGTCTAGATATTCCCAATCCTATACCTCCACGCTACATCTAACATCCGATAGCCAAGCACCAAAATGGAGGAAGGCGATAATATGTCTTAACTTCCGGTATAATGTCGCCATCTTGTCGTAGTCGGCCATTAAGGGCTAATCGCTTGAACCGGAAGGAGAACGTAGGGCAATTTAGGGTCATGAAGCGGATTATTTCAATATGGCTATTGTACGTTACAGCCCAATACACTATTGCTGCTGAAAGAAGCTTTTACTGACTGAAATTATCTTTTTTATTATCAGTAATTCCCCAATTTAAATTCTGTAACGTTTTTTAACATTTTATTTTCTTAGGATATTATTTTTTCTATAAAATCAACCAACAAAGGGAGACACAGAGGAAGATATCATAAATAGAATAAACAAGGCATAACATTTAAAAGGCTATTTTCAAGCTCCAGAAGAGAGCTGGTCGATATTCACTGGGACTAAACAGCAGAACTCATTGCAAGGACTTTTTTAAAAAATTAAAAATGTTAACTCTTCCTTCCTTATTTATATTTGAATCCGTTTGCATAATACGTAAGCATGTATCAGCTTCTCAAGAAAGGCCACTCAGGAACGCGGAGCAAGATCTTTATCTACCTACCCCACGCTCAGAGTTAGTTAAAATGTCAATATTATACAACTCGAAAAAAATGCACAATCACCTGCCATTTGAAATCAAATCCATAACATCATTTTCTTCATTTCGCAAAGCATTGAAATCTTATTTACTAGACAAGACTTTCTACGCAGTAAATGACTTATATTGTGATAATCGAATTTGATCTTGTAAACACTGGTGTAATGTTTGCTTTTACTATATTTACCAATGACATCGAGGTAAATTTATCTAGAGGTCATTGATATTTAGTATAAACTTACTAAATATTTTTGAATCTTATTTTTGTTTTTTTGTTCTTTGACATTGTAAACATTTATAAATGTTTATTTTAAACAATAAGACTGACAATATTATTTGTATAATGTTTTGTATTCTCTTTTGTTTGTTTGTTTGTTTATTTTACCTTTGTCTACAAATTGTAATTTTTTTTGACAATAAAAGCATTTATTTATTTATTTATTTATAACCGACTGATATCGGAGATGGAGATTTAACCTCCGTAAAACTGTCTTAGATACTGGCTTTTGTCAAAGTCCAGAGACTGTATAATGACTTATAACTCAAGAGAATCAGTCACAGAAGCAAATTCACACAAACAATAAAAGAAGAAAAAATAAAATAAACATTAAGGAAACAAAGTTTGCTGTCTGCAACCCCTCAAACCTATAAATCATATTTTTCGATTGTCGCTTTAATCGAAATCATTTTGTATATTTCGAGGTGAAAAACACGTCTTTTTTATCAACCCTGTTAGAACATTATTTCGTTTCATTTCAAGCAAGGTGTTCAAATAAAAAAAAACGAAACAGGAAAGCATCAAAATGGAGTTGAGGGTGTGACAGATATAAAAATAATGAAATAAGGGTGGGGGTAATTATAAAGAAGGATGGAAGGGATGAAGGGGAGTAATGGGGAGATTAAGCCAGGTAGAAAAGGGTGCAAACGGTGTTTGTGACTGTATAAAAAATGCGTTTTTGTTTTTCTTCTCTTTGGAGCCAATCAATCTGTTTGAAAATTTAATATTTTAAGTATTACAGATTGAATATTTTTGAATACTTTCGTTTATTTTTTCTCTCCATTTATATATACAGGGTGAGCCTTAAATAACCGCAAATATTTTTAGGAGTGATATATTTCGAGCCTAAAAACACGTCTATGAGATTTTTTCGCGAAAAAAATATTAAAATTTGGCATTTTCATTGAAGGACTCTTTTATATTTATTTCAAACAAATAATTAACGAGAATATTACTCTAAATCACTATAAATAATGAATTGTTTGTAACTGAACTGTAATTTCTGTATTATTAATCCGGTAAATGATGGAGATAAACAATGTGATTGATTAAAATTTTATCTTTAGATGAAACTTTTGTTAACAACATTCTGAGAATTCGAATAATGAATTGAATAATTACAAGACAAATGACATCTGTCTAAAAAACACAGCGATTTAGAGTGACAATTTTGATTATGCAAAAGAAATACTGGTTGTCTAACGATTAACATTAATTTAAAAATAAATCCCCAGCATGAATAATGAACAAAACATTTAAACAAAAACAGACCACAGACCACACAAAACAAATTGTTAGTTAGTAGCAGTTAATAGTAGTCAGAGATATAATAGATGTAGTAGTATTTTGTTTAATCGCCACAGCCTGCCAGGTTATCACGCCGAGTGATAGAATTATCGTTTTTTAATAAAAATTAAGAAAAAAACATAAAATTATAAAGCTAGAATAGTATACGGTTTTATATTAACTCAAATTTATTTGAAGTTTATAAAATGCATTCATAAAAAAATATACATCCTTCAAATCTTTTAATTTAACAGCTGTTAGTAAAAAGTTTTAATATTACTTTTAAAATCATATCTGCATTATTGAAAAAGAAATTATATAAAACTTTAAAAATTCCATCTTCCTCTGCTGCGATATTTCCTGCTACTCACACGTACAGCTCGATATTTATCACAAATATATCTCTAATATCATAACTTCTTGCTCCCTGTAAAAAGTCGGACTTTAAAGATATCTCCCATTGATATATCGTTGCTATACCGCAGTCATCTTGCGAGAAATTACACGAAATAAATCAAAAAACGAACACGAAAAAGAAAGTGCAAGTCGTTAGATAAAAATGATTGATAAAATGATCGTTTTAAAGGTGAATCGGGTCATTTGCCATTTATTATTTTGACAGCTCAATAATATACGTCATCCCTGAGATACCAGGAGGATATTAGTTCTCCAGAATGACACTTTTTGCCTTTTATAACATTTACGTGATTTTATTGACTTGAAAACCAAATTTAATAAATTTTAAAATGTTTCCATACAGATAAAACAGGAATACAAACAAAGTTAATTAATATTTTGTAAAGTAATTAGATGTTTTAATGGCTTCCCATCACCGTTATACAATACATTGTTTAAATTATTTGTTTAATGTAAATTGAAATAAGCCACACACTATCAGGCATACTCTACGTAGCTTAAATTACGTAGAAATATTAAATTGGGGTTATAAATTAGTATTTTATAATTAAATATAGTGTTTTGTAATTATATCGTATTACATAGAGTATATGAGTCCCAACAGCTTCGATTAACATTTTACATTAAATTAAGTACATAATTTTGTTGAAGATGATAAACATTTTGTTATAATTTTTCTCATATACCATGTGAGTCTGATAATTTTTAAATTTGTAAAAAATCTAGACTTTTAAATATTCGAATTAAAGAACATAAAAATTCATGAGACACAGGGAACAAAGTAGATTTTTAGTTTTCTTTGATTTTAATGAACATAAGTAAAAATTAGAAACAAATTAAGAAGTAATCATACACAAAGCTTTAGGCTTTTTCGTTTGACCTCATTAAGTAATTGTTATCAGGTAGTAATTGTTAATGTTGAAGTTTAACTTGATCCACAAAGCTTGGTATAACATTTTACATTAAATTGTGAACATAATTATACTGCACACGAAAGTCATTTTGTTATAATTTCTTTTATATACATTTCTAAGGAATATACACAAATAAATAATAATATTTCATCTAAATTAAAAAAAAAATACATTCTAAATGTAAAAAAGGTAATTTTGGATGAACAAAGGCTAAAGATTTACGACAAAGTCACGGAAAAAGATTTACATTATCCAGATCTTTGTATACGTCCTTTAAATGTCTGGAATTGATTTTCCAGCCAATCAGAATGCCAGAATAGCTTTATTCGAGATACCGCGTACCAATAATTCTTCGATTGTTTGAGTGCCTGACCAAAATCCTCCTGATTTGTTATCCGGCATTTTGCATTTTGCTAGATAATTCTGGAAATTGTGCTACTTAAGCAGATAATTGTGGATTTTGTTAAAATGAACTATACAGGGCTGGAAATAATTATAATGGGATAAATAATACCATTGTATCTATCTTCCAATCACCAATTGTAGACGGTATACTTACCCCGATTTAGCAAAAAAAGAATGTGTTATGGTGTATAAGCTCTGTTCCAGTTACTGTATCAACTTTAATAGGCCTATGCATGTTTAAACTGTGTTATATATTATGCGATACGATATCACTTGTCAGTTAGTAACGATCTATTGCAGTGGTATTTGCCCAAATTTCAATTTTCGGGCAGCAAAATGCAGACGTAATAGGGGATTAACTCAAATTATAGTATAATGGCCGAGAAAATTTATATAGTGTATGTTACAATTATCCGTGTGTAAGATATTATCTCAATAATCTTTTTTGTTGGCCTTGTCTACTATTTTATACAGATTTTTTTCTACAGATACGTTCACAACTTTGTTTTTTTTACCTAAATTTAGTTCTTTTTTAAATTGGTTTGGTTATTTTTTAACCTGTTACACTTTTTTTATATTTGATTTTTGTAACTCTAGAATTAAAGACTTTAATAATAAAAACTTTATTGTGTTGGTAAAATGTTTTGCAGTTACTTATTACATCCACTTATAACAAACAACATAAAAAATATGATACTTAATACAATATCTTAGGCTGTATTCCGTTGCAAAACCAGGCGAACCAGACCGGTAAACTACGGTAAAGAGCGGTTCATGAAAAACATCGGTTTGATACGGAACGGTTTGGTAAAATACTGGGAACGTCAAATGTTGACATTTTCTAAATTTCAATACCTTTATTATAAAATTTATCTTTTTTAATGTACTTATTCTCTGATCTTACGTTTGCTTCTTCTTTTCAATGGAGTTTAATATTGAAAAGTACTTTATTAATAAACTTCCAATATTTGCTTGATTTCTGTCACATAAATGACATTGATTGACATACACTCTTATTGAACTAAAATGACAGACACAACTGTCACTGTCAGGAATCCACTCATTTTTGACAACAATTTTATATTTTACGTTCTGTGTTTACAGCTCTAAAACTTAAATAACAAATTTTAAATTTGTTTTTTTTTCAATTTCCAGTTACAAAGTTCATTCGAATCGGCATCGCTGACAAGAATGACAGCGCGCCGTTCTTCGACAAGGTCGTCTACGAGACGGAAGTGGACGAAACAGAAGACATCGGCAACATTGTGCTTAACATCACCGCCAAAAGTCACAATGACAGTAAGTATGAGGCACGTTTTTTTTTATTCATACAACTACTATACGATCGAAAAAAAAACGGCGTCAAAGACCCGAGAATTGGCCCGTGCTCTTCTTTATTTTTTTATGGTTTTACAAATGACGTTTAGAGTTAGACCTCGCTAAAATTATCATCGATTGTTACTCCCCAATCGTCTTTGACGCCGTTTTTTTTTTGTTCGATTACACTGTATTTTTGAAGCCTTTTTTCAACATTTTTTTTCAATCTGAAATTGAAGTCATGACACAATATCTCCCCAGATCTATACAGTTTACATAAAATTAATTACAAAGCAAACAAAAGTACGGACTCTATCCTTAGATTTTTTTTATTCGATAGTAGATAATAATTTCACAAAAACTCACTTCTGCCTGACAAAAGTAACTAAGCAGCTAATTGACATTTAAGCGCAATAGAACTGGGTTTAACTGAGTTTAAAACATCGTTTATTTAACCGGATTAGGGAACGAAGCGAACGAGGCGTGTTTTGAACGTCGTCCGAATGAGGGCGCAACGATCGAATTTAACACCGTCAGATTTAGATGGACTAACCCCGAAACTTTAGCTAATTGATGGAATAGTTCAAACTAAAGAGAAAATATCCATTTAGACCGTTTAAAACAAAGCCTGTAGTAGCCAAATTACATCGTGTAGACTATATAAAATAGTTTGGCTTAGAGTAAATCATATTACGGTCTGTATTTGTTTCCTGGGATATACTAAGGTTTGTTTTGGGTCGAGATTTCCGTATGTAAGAAGAGTACAATGCGTTTATAATGTACTGAACAAAGAGAGAACAGTAAACACGTTGCCAAACGTATGAAATAAACCGAGAAACTGTGCACATCGCTAAGAGACGTGAAAGGGGATATAGCAGATTCGTCACGGTCGACGCAATCAGTACCTATCAGTACTTCTAGGGAATGGTGTACATCCATATAATTTTCCTTATAGCTTGTAAATTTTAAGTGCAAGTTAGAAACCCTTGCACTTTTGGTAAAAAAAAACGGAATCGAGTTGGTGTTCGACAGTGGTCGCGCTATTAGAACTCTGAATTCAAAAATCGATATCTCGAAATCCATTAGAAATAACTGATTGTAGTTTTTTTTTCAAAAACTTTCTTAATATTTCTGCTATATTTTTTTCGCAGACAGTATGTGAAAATCTTTACAAATAAAATAGTTACACGATTGCTGAAAACTGCAATGCACTAAAAGTAAATGGATGTTTTTGTTTTTTTTTAATTTTGAATAGAAAAAAAAGCCTATTGAATTTTTCTTATTTAAACATCTTGTAAAAGATCCGAACTTCAAAATAAAAAAAAGTTTCAATATCTAATGTGGTTCTTGAGTTATCGATACGTTAAAAAGTTTTTAAAGAGTTTTTAAATTATTGCGATTACTGAAGTTTTTTAGTTATAAAAAAATGGACGCCCTAACTATATCCTTATAATTCCACTTCAGATATTAATGATTTTATCTAGTTATCTTTTCGAAAAAATAAGCGGTTTGCGATCGTGATTTTACTTTACTTGATAGGGAAAGGCATACCGGAGAAATGTGGCAACGCCGCAACAGAACACCGTCGCATTTCTCTCACTCCGACTTAATGAGATTCCTATGCGATTTACCTCCACACATGTAAATACCAACCCAAAAGTAAGAGTTGCCAGTATGGTATATTATTTATATTCCTATAAAAGAAAAAAAATACTTATGACATTTATACATATAACTTATTTTACATTTTGTGATACATTATGATAAATTAAGTTAATAAAAATGGCATACTTGGAAGTCATTCGTAAAAAGGATGAATAAAGTGCGTGTAACACTATAAAATAATATTAAATATTAAAAAAAAACTAATTTTTGTTGTTAAGTGTTTTCTCTCATGACCAATCGTAATACCTACAAGCCAACTGGATTACGTGGGACATTCTAATAAAAACACTACTAAAAAACTAAAATTATTTGCCGTTTTGTTGGCTTGGCCTAGCATGCAAGTGGCTTTTGTTCTAATTAAATACCACGAATAATTAATGAAGATGAATTACTGCGACTAAAAGCTATAAGTACAAGTTTTTAATGTATTTTCCGAATTAAAAATAGATTTTAAGTTAATATAATTTCTTCTGAAGACTTTCTAAAATATAAAATTTTTTTTTTTGTTTTTATTTAATAGAACATCCTGTATATTATTTTTTCAATAAATGAAGAGTAAAAAATGAACATTATATTTCATATGGCATTTTCCACAGTTTTATCAAAGCCATCCAATGATTTTGCCATATTAAACAATACGTGTATCTGCGAAACCATTAAAAATTTTGAAATACTTTAAATACAAAAAATATTCATTTTTTAACACTCCATATTAAAAAATAACATACATTGTGACCCATTTAAAAAAAAACAAAGAAAAATTATTTATAATTTTAGAAAGTTTAGCGTCGAATTTTGAACACCCTGTATGATTTAAAATTACGATATTTATAGCAAAGTAAGTACAGACTACCTAAAGTAAATACCTAATATAGTTCTGGTTTTTGTAATAATTTTTTAGGAAGGCTGAAAAATATATATCCTTGTATCACCTGTTTTAAAAAACATATGCTTAAAAAACAGGAAATTTTAAATATATTTATACTAAAAAACAAATGTCTTTTTATTATATTTTTATCGCCCATTGCTTCAAAACCGCAGAGGCTCAAATTTCAAAATCCCATTTTCGAAATTTAATTTATCAAAAAGCCACAGTAAAACATTATAATTTCTGACACCTCCAAAATAAGCCTTATAAATACATTATGACGTCTAAATAACACTTTTCCTCGAATACACCGAATTCCCCGGCTATGCTAATAGTGAAAGGGTTGAAATGAAGGGTTTAGGGGAGTCAGGCTTTCGCAATTAGCCCTTTTTATGTCTGACGCCTCCTTGATTATCTGTGACTCGAATTTTTAAGTAAAACCGAAAAAAAACAGCGGTTTTTTTTAATATTTTTTGTTAAACCTCAAATAACTTCTAATAAACACAAATTTATTGTATGCTGTTGCTGGACGAATTGAAACAAGCAATTTAAATGAAATAAAGAAACCTACGTTGTGTTAAAAATATGTTTTTATTGTGGCTTACCTCGGATGCGCTTGACAGAAGCAATATTAAGGAAATTTTAAGAGAATAGGTTATGTAAATCAAACACTAAATTATTAAATAGCACTGCTTATTTTATTAAATGAAAGGAGTGCCGTACTCTATCCGGAATTCAAAAATTCAATTGATCGCTATTCCAGAGAATCCATCTATGCTGTTTTGAACTTTAATAAAAGAGAAATAATAATAATACAAAAATGTCCTCATACCAAGGTTTGTAGTCAATATCTTTAGACTATGAGTTATTCTATTCTTTGGTTTTGACTGCCTCATTTATTTGTTAAGATATTCGCCCAGTCACAGTGGAAAAATATTAGTACACTCAACAAGGCCCTCATTGTCACACTGAACCACAAACATCGGCACGAATGGACAGTTAAACGATTATAATTAACTTAATTATCTATTGTTCGTTCAATAAATATAATCAAAAAAGAATCAAAAAGATGGAGACTTACTAGAAAGTTAAAAATATTGTTTATTACCAAAAAATAAGTAAAAACTTAGAAGCAATAAACTAAAATTAATTATTTTATTATATTACATTTAGAACTTAAAATTCACAGTTCTAGTTTCTGCAGTGTACACAAATAAAAACAAACAATTCTAAACAATTTGAATTGCAGCAAATTAAAAAAGACTACTTGCAAATTGGAGGTAAACAGCCGCACTCTGCTTTAATTAAAAGCTTTCGAAATGAGCAGAGCTTGTATTTTGGTTGTAGCTTTATCCTATTTTTAGTGGTATTGCCACAAACGATCTGTATAGCTTGTTTTCCAATTGAAAAATTGACCTTAATCATTTTGTTCTCTCGTCAATCAATACTCATTTTTTATATAAACATACTATAGATAATTAAAAACTAATTAATTTATTTTTTCCATAACAAGTGTTAAAATTGTCTTATATCTATCAAAAATAGTAGATAAAATAGTATTTTAGCAGCAAGGGTAGATTAAATGACACTTTAACATCGAGGATAGGTTAAAAACATTATTTCTTTTCGCACGTTTTTTAATTGCTTCCATTTTTGAAAATTTTTGTATTCCTTTTCGTCAAGTTATTCAGAATTTAAATGGAAGTAGTTGGGATATGGCATTTGTCGCCTCAGCCTGAATATCTGTTACACTCTACACACTACACTCTACATTCTACATTCTACATTCTACATTCTACATTCTACATTCTACATTCTACATTCTACATTCTACATTCTACATTCTACATTCTACATTCTACATTCTACATTCTACATTCTACATTCTACATTCTACATTTCTACATTACCACATTCTACATTTCTACGATTTCTACATTCTACATTCTACATTCTACATTCTACATTCTACATTCCTACATTCTACATTTCTACATTCTACATTCATTCTACATTCTACATTTCTACATCCTTACATCCCACCACATCACTTACATCATACATCCTACATTCTACATCCTACATTCTACATTCTACATTTCTACACTCTACATTTCTACATTCCACATTTTACATTCTACATTTCCTACACTCTACACTCTACATTTTAGAACCACACATTCTACACTCTACACTCTACATTTCTACATTTCTACATTCTACATTCTACATTCTACATTCTACATTCTACATTCCCATTCTACATTCTACATTTCTACATTCTACATTCTTTTTTTTTTTTTTATTTTAATGTTAATTGTTTTCTAAATGAATTTTTAAACTCTATACTGGACTAATACTATAGATAATTAAAATTTGAGTAACTTTTACAAAGAAACTTTACGTTTAATTTTTTTTATTATTTTAATAAGGTTGACACAAGGAACCAAATTAAACGTCAAAATTTAGATTCTTATAAGCATTTTTCAGGAAAAAATTTAAATTCCTCTCCAATAATTTTAACTTTTTTAACACATAACACATTTTTTTAAATACATTATTTAACATCCCACGTCCTTTTATTTTTTGAGGGTTATAAGCATTTTTATTTTGAATTTCAAATCGGTAGAGTATCAGTTAATTGTTCTGCATAATATATTTTAAGCTTGACATACCGCTTGTACCGCTTCATATACAGTACATTGTGTTGTTTATCGATACTTTATATTATCTAAAGTATTTACAAGCAATACAATCTATACCAATATATAAAATAATAAAATCCTTAAGTGACTAACTCACTGATTAATCAAGATCCCGCTCAAAACCACTCAACGTAAGAGCTCAATTTTGGCATACAGGCTGAAAAAAACTCAAATATTCCAATATTTGTTATTTAAAAAAACAGTTTAGTCTTTCAGGAAAACCCTTGGACAAGCATAATTTATTTTTTACATATTTTTGGAAATTTTTTAACAAATCAAACAAGGGTGTTCAAAAAAGTTGCGTAATTGATTAACCACGATTCTGCTTAAACTGACGTAAGTCAAATTCCAACGAGATGAAACTACTTCTCAAATATTACCAAGTTATGTAATAATATCGCCATTATTGTTTTCTCATTACTGACATAAACGTGAGGAAATTTTAGCCAGTTTGTAGCGGTAATGGTGAATTCTTGCTTTGCTTTATCATCACCATTTACAAATGATTAATTAGACGAGAAGAGAGTCCACACGCTAGTGATGAAATAAACATCCTCAAAGAAAAAGAAATTCTCCTATTCAACAAAATAACCTTTAATACCATTTCCCAGAAGAAAAAAAAACCTGAAATTACTGTTGAAAACCTTCGTACTATCTTATATCTCCCTTATTCTCTTAACTAGATCTCTACAATGTTTTTCGAAATATATTCTCTTCTCATATATATTTATTTATTTTTTATTCCAGCATCGTCTATACGATGCAGAGATCACAAGCCGGTAACCCTAGGCAACGCTTTTGCAGTCAGAATGAGACAGCAGCGAGATCTTTGTTGCAATAAAATTTGGATTGAGAATATAAAAGGTAAAGAGACCACTCGAAATCCTTTTCTACATCTTAATTTAGTTAAATATCTACAGGGTGAGGCCCTGTAGGCGTAGAGATACAGCTCTAACATACCAATAGAGGTTGTGTGTTCGAATCCTGCAGCTAGCACTTCAACAGTATTTAAATCAGCCATTAAATTACATATAATTTGATGAAAATAAAATGTTTTGTATCTCTCATACTTTTATGAGTTTACTTGGTGAATTTAAAATATACAGGGGTCCAGACTGTATTCCTGAAACTTCGGCAGCATATTCTGCAGATGAGAACAGGTAAAAAAAGTTCGTGCATGACCATATTTCCTAAAATGTTTAGTTTGGGAGATACAGGATCACAGGGTGTAGAAGTTTCATTTTGTTTCGATTTTTTCCAAATAATTTGTAACGTCAATGTTTGGATAAAAATTGGTGTATAGGAGTTTTGACATGGGAATTTGATTTTCATGTCAATATGACTCTGTTGTAGGGGGAGCCGCCACCTACATTGTTTTAACTGTTTTGAAGGGTAATAACTTTTGATTTCGTAACTGTATAAAACTACTGAGTAAGAAAATATACATTTTGACTTTTTTCTACGTAAAAGGGATCTGCTTGAGTGAAAATCGCTACAAGTAATAAGGACTCGAGATATTTGGAATCAAGAAATTATCAATACCCTGTCATCATTGACATAAATTAAAACATGTTAACTAAATAGTTATTAGACCTTGTGCAAAGTTCAACAGAAACTGTTTTATCATCATTTTTTCGAAAAATTTATGAATAATTTAAAAAAAAAATTTCCCCAATTTTTTTTTTTTTAAATCAAATAACTATCTACTCAACGTGTTTAATTTTTGTCTAAATATCTTAACAACGGTTGCTCGTAGCGATTTTTACCAAGGGCATTTTTACGTAAAAGTCTCGGAAATGTATATTTTTCCTTAGTAGTTTTATACAGGTACGGACAAAGAAGTTATTACACTTCATAACAGTTAAAACACATGTAGGTGACCTTACTACAAATAGGAGTCATATTGACATGAAAATCAAATTTTTTCATGTCAAAAACTCCTCCCACAGGGCATGAATTTTTAATTCAAATATGGACGTTACTTCACAAATTATTTGGTTTAATTACAAAATCTTACCAAAAATCTTGTTTTGTAAACATATTTAAAGGGAAAATAAATATAAAATCAGATAGAACTTTCTGCTATCGTTTCTGCTTTTCTCTCTTGTAACCACACACCAAAATCTCATCTAAGGCACTTTGGAAACCTTTAGGGAATCGTAATCTTAAACCTCTATCTCAATAAAACTTGAGCACGTATCAAATTATGTGATTTTTTTTTCTCGGAGATAAAATACAAAATACGATTATAAAAGATCAGAATAAAAGTAGAAAATATGCTAAAGAAAACACATATAGGAGGCATTTGAATTTGTTTTTCTATATATCTTTTGAGCTATTTTGTATCTCTTTCAAAAAATACATAAAATCAACTTCTAAATAAGTTTACATATCCATACTCTCCGGGAATGTCATATACCAAGGTTTTTTATTTTAATTTTAGACAGAAAATCATTAAATTTAAGATTATTCCCCCTTATTTACCTTTAATATTCCACATATATTTCAAATATCTAGCCAAACCATACATAACTAACCAGACCAGCTCGGTGTTGCCAGATATTTAATATATGAATTCCTACCTGCATTTCCAAATTTGCAGAGATAATTGCACCGATTTAATGCAACATTATTATCAGGAAGACTAAAATATACCACCCTGGCCACTTCATATGCGTGGTCTGTATTTTAATATATTCAACAGAGACAAATCTAAATGACCTGTTGACACATGAACAGACAAAGAAATAAAAGCGTATATTGAACGCCAGTTTTCAAGTGTGTAGAAAAAATGATTATTTTAAAACCATGTATATTACTGGGAGAATAGAAGTATAAATATAATCCTATTAAAGAGCTGTGAAATTAAAATAGTTTAATTTTTTTTTTTTTTTTTTTTTTTTTTTATTTAATACATTTTAATTGTCCAAATTAAAGCTGTCCTACATCACTGCTCTTACACGTTAAAATCCGGACCGCGTAGTTTCAATGACCAGATCGGTATATGTGTTACTGAATATAAGTAGAAATACTGAAATAAAGAAACACTTAAGCTGTTTACTTATAAAGAACCAGATTTTAATTAAAAAGATATACTACACGTTTATTACTACACAATTCTCCGAAATGAGACGTACATATCGATGTTTTGTCGAAAAAATTAAACTCTACCTGTTTTGCATTAAGATCTGCTTCTAAGGAGTTTAACTTGTCAGTGACTAGAACTGTTTATTATGCACTTTTTAAATCGCACCTCAGATATGCCCTTTCATTCCTTGGTACGTTTTGTGCGACTCAATTTGACCGCATTTTCAGGCTCCAGAAGAGAGCTGTGGAATATTCACTGGAACTCATTGCCAGGACTTTTTAAAAAATAAAAATATTAACTCTTCCTTCCTTATTTATATTTGAATCCGTTTGCCTAATACGTAAGCATGTATCAGCTTCTCAACAAAGGCCATCTCACACTTGTATCCACTCAGAACACTCGGAGCAAGATCTTTATCCTACCCCACGCTCAGAGTTAGTTAAAGTTCAATATTATACAACTCGAAAAATGCACAATCACCTGCCATTGAAATCAAATCCCTTAAATCATCATTTTTCTTCATTTCCTTAAAGCATAGAAATCTTATTTACTAGACAAGTCTTTCTACGCCGTAAATGACTTATATTTTGATAAACGAATTTGATCTTGTAAACGCTGGTCTAATATTTTGCTATTACCATATTTACTATAAACTTACTAAATATTTTTGAATAAAAAAAATGTTTTTGTTTTTTTTAAACAATAAGACTGACAATGTAATTTGTATGCTTGTTTTATATTCTCTCTTTGTTTTGTTTACTTTACCTTCGTCTACAAATTCTAAAATTTTTAGACAATAAGAAAACATTTATTTATTTATTTATTTATTTTTATTTAAATTAAATTACATATAACATCTCTGCAAATATTATTTAATTTTAAACCATAGCACAATTTTTTTGAGTGTAAACTCCCAGCTCTTTACCAGAACATATTAAAAACAGCGTATACTGGTCCAAAATTAAATTTTGAATTTAATTTTCCTAGAATTAAATGTTCAAGTTCACGTGTGCCGTACAATTTTCCAGTTATATTTAAAATTTCTTTTGAGAATAAATGCTTGAACCAATTTTGAAAACCTTAATAGGTACATTTTTAACAAAATCAAATAATTGTGGTTTTAACCATTTATTCAACCATTTCAAATAATGGAGTAGCTTTTCTTTGGATGTATCTAATAAATGAATTAGAACAGAAAATATCTACATAAAAAATTAAATACCTATTCTTTAGACCACAACTAATGCGTGAGACTCTAAAACTAATTACATTGTAATGAGCCTTTATATTATAACACACACCCCTAATTCAATTTCAAGTAGCTCTGTAAAATACGTTTGTTCATATTTTGTATTACTTTCTGTTCAATTTTGTTCCAACGCAAACCAAATTTTCATTAAAATGAAATTTAAACTGAGTACCACGCTCTATTACCTTTTTATACGTAGGGGTAAACCGTACAATCCCAACTTTTATCAAACAATGGCTAATGTAGAAATCTAATCGAATCCCAAAATTGTCCAGGGTATCGAAACCAATTTTGGTTAAAATTACACAGACAAAATCAGTTATAGAAAGTTGATTAACAAAAGAGAAATATTGTTTATATTTAATCATACAAATCTTATTTATTATATTTTTATTTTTTGTGTTGCAATTATAGACTACGTCTGGAAGCGATGGACAAGCTAGGCAGAAACTCTACAACTGTCATTATACACGTCAGAGATGTCAACGACCATCCACCTGTCTTCGAGAAACTGTCCTACAAGATACAGATAACAGAGGAACAAGACAAGGATCTGCCTAGATCAATATTAAAGGTAAATACGTAATTTTATTTAAAAAAATATTATTCAGTTGATTAGTGATATCATCAAAACTCACCTTTTAGCAAGCACTTAAGGACATAGAAGTGCCATTACTACCGTTTTTCCGTTCAAAATATTCTATAAAGGTACAAAAGTAATAATGTTTCTGGGCATCTGGGGAAATGGAATTATAAGGATATCGTCAGGGTATCATTTTTTATAACGAGAAGGCAGTCCAGTATTCCTTTGATGAATTACAAAACTCAACTTTTTTAATACATAACAGGCCATAACTCAAAAACCACTTTAGATGGTAAAGAGCTTTTTTTTTTTATTTTCGAAGTCAGTTTAATTTTAATGTTTAGATAAGAAAAATTCGATTTTCGGTCGTTTTTTCCATTTCAAAAATTGCCAAAAAATCCATCCAATTTACTTTTGACATAGCAATTTTCAGCAATTGTAATTTTTTTATTGATAAAGAGATTTTCCCTTACTGTCTACAAAGAAAATACAGCAGAAATATTAACAAAGTTTCTTAAAAAACTACAATCTATTATTTCTAATAGATTAAGAGATATCGATTTTTTGAATTCTGAGTTCTAATAGCGCGACTACTGTCGAACACCAACCAATTCCACTTATTTTTACCAAAATGCGGTGTTTCACAAGCTTGCACTTAAAAATGGTTAAGCTATAAGGAAATTACAACGACTCGTTAATAAATAAACAAATCAAATTATCACGAGACGTAATTAAATAGTGAAACTGAACGCATGACGTACACCTTTCCCTAGAACTTCCTCAGTACTGACTGAGGTATTGATTGGGTCGACCGATCAACTGCGGTAAATCTGCTATATATCCCCTTCCACGTCTCTTAGCGATGTGCACAGTTTTCCGGTTTATTTCATACGTTTGGCACCGTGTTTACTGTCCTCTCTTTGTTCCGTACATTATAAACGCATTGTACTCTTCTTACATTACGGAAATCTCGACCCAAGACCAACCTTTTGCCAGCCTTAGTATATAGCAAGTTTATACAATGCAGTAACTCTCAAATGTATTATAAAATACATAATCCAACAAAAAACATTCAATTGATTCACTTATA
>NW_022147340.1:29977-45934 GCF_002938485.1 Sitophilus oryzae
CTCAGGCTGAATTCAGTTATATTTAAAGGTCAGCTTTTCGAAACGTTAAAGTGGTCGTTATATTCTTTTTGACAGTGATTTTTAATTGTTTTTTCTGACAGGAACTCACGCCAATCATAGAACGTGATAGAAAAGGAACTCTCATAGATCCAGACCATCACTTACAACTCTTTTGTTGCCTGGATGAGGAAAACCCCCGGTACCTCCGGAGTCATGCTTACAGACAGGTGTTGGCCTCAAAGGGCGCATGCCAAAATTTTTCATCCGGGGCATCAAGCATTCATCCTCCCCCAGTTCTGGCAGAATGGTTGCTAAGTGATGAAACCGTTGGCTCAACACCAATGATCCCATCATAGGCTTCATGGCACCGGTTCGGATGAAGATGAAAAAAACAATTTTCAATTATAAAGGCGGTTAAAACAAGTGGATTTTAGTTGGGACCAGTTTTGAAGTTTAAAATCCACAAGTGATGGCAAGTGGCAAACATGACTGGTATCTGAGGAATGATTCAGGTTTTCAGTTGTTCGAGAGCCAGCCGGTCAGACTGAACCGGCCTCATATAGCTAGTGCGTGGGTTATCGTCAAACTAAGAGACATTAATGACAACAATCCGGTTTTTGATAGGTCTAAACTAGAAATATCGATTCCTGAAGACATAGAAGTTGGTAAAAGTTTAGTGAAGTTTTTACAAAGGCCAAAAATGGACAGGGGACTAGGTGTTATAATTTTTTATGGAGCAAAATCAGTAGCTTTAAACTTTTTCTATAACAACATAGGAGATTTAGTCATCCAAAAAACTAATTGAGTCTGAAAATGCCATTGCACTAACTCAAAATTCTTATTGGTAGATGGAGTGCCTGAAGAGGCAAGCTTGCAACAAGTTTGTTAGTGACTGTGACCGATGTGAACGACAATGCGCCTAAATTTTTAAACTATCAGAACCTGTAGTGATGGGACTTCAAAATTGAGGAAATAAATAAATGGGTAGGGCGACAACGGCAAAAGCTGGAGTCCTTTTCAGGATCCAATAGCGGATGAAAGGGTCAAGCATAGCTTTATGGTAGAACAAAATCCGAGTATGTACCTATATTTTCCCCAACTAGCATTTTCAATCAAATTTACATCATAATTTTTGTCGATTATAATGTTGTTGCCTCCCTCACATGTTTAGATATTTTCTTTTAAAAAAAAAAAAAAAAATATTCATTATTTATATTTATCCGATGCATTTCGAGCAATAACCGTTTAAAAATGGAGCACAAAAAGCCACAGGTTGCCTTTCAAATTACAGTCTCCCAAGGTATTTTAATTCTTCTCTACCGTCTGGATCTACTACAAGGGTGATGAAGTGAAGACACTATAAGCAATGAAATATTTTCATTATATAATATATTCTTTGCAGAGAGGGCTCAAACAAAATTACGGCTGTGGTACGCTCGCTCAGGAGCTTCGACAGAGAACAACAAAAGGAATTTTTCCTGCCCATAGTGATCAAAGACAGTGGCAATCCACCCATGAGTGGTACCAGTACTTTGGTAATCACTATAGGCGATATCAATGACAATAAAATGAGTGAAGGTTATAAAGATATTATTTTTATAATTACAAAAGGTAAGTCGTTTAAGGCCATGCAGCAATATTGTTTACATAAAGTTTTTTCGTGTATTTTTACACATATCTTTGGGTTTATTTAAAAATCTTACGAAACATTGCTAACTCTTTTTACTATTCACTGCTGAATGACGTGGTACACATTTTCTTTTTGTTTGTGCTTATTACATAAATAATAGTCTCTTAAAATAGTTACCAGTGCACTACCCTGAATAAAATTTAAACAGTGCACAGTTGATATAACGATTTTATTTTACTGGCCTGGACAAAAGATTAAAAAAGGCACCACATTGAGGATCTGGGCAATTTTGTTAAAGAGACAGAAGATATATTGAGGGTAAGGTGGTAAGCCGAGCGACGAAAAGTCTACATGCAAATTTGGGTTAGAATTCATAGAATCCGCATTTATCTGATAACTGGCATTATTCATTATGATTAAAATAATTCGGCAGATCTTCAATTTTGTGTTAGTTACGGTAGTAATGAAGGTATAGAGACTCTTATCTTAATTATACAGGGTGATTTACAGCCATGAGACGTTAATTGTTTATGGAGAACAGGTGATGGGATTTTTTGAATTTTTCATAGGTGCTTCATCTGTTTGAAGTGTTTCAGCGTTACAATGTTGCTTCCCTAGATCATATATGTGGATAAATCAACGCCATATAAGTTTAGCGTTAAAAATATGTCTCCAACATCACGACATGCCGTTTTCAAACCTTAAACTTATTGCCGCGCAAACGTTCATTAGGTTTGTCTACCTCGAGGACCTTACTTTGCGCATGCGCATTAAAAGTTGCACGTATTTCCAAAATAATCACATTTTTATGCGGTTTATAAAGTACAAATTATACATTGTTATGGAAGCCAACTTTTCATTACATCATTATATTGTCATAATCTTGCGTGATAGCAATCATATATAAATCTTATTTCCATTGTGTAACTTGCACAAAACATCCCCACCTTTAGAACTTCAAATACATCATGTTAAAAATGAGAAATAATAATAAAAGCGCCTCTCGTGTTTGTTTACACTCAAAAAATTTCAAATAAAAAAAAAATATTTTTAATATATGTTTTAAAGGCTACATTTTTTAATTGTCAAGTAATATATTACATTTAAATGAATATATTAACAATTATGTCAATTACAGGATTACAAGCTTGTTTTCTAACATTTTTTAAATAAAACAATTATAAAATTTCAATATATGTATATTTGTCGTAGGTATGAAAAAAAGTAAAATATAAAAATGGACAAACGCTTACTTACATTTCAATAAAAATAAAAAAAACATAATATTTTCTATTTTACAAGCCAAAATCCGACAACACTAAAATAAACTTCCGCGGCTGACAAAACTGAAAAATATAACGGCACTTTTTGTTCTGGACCTGCATATCAACATTACGCTTTACTATTATGTGAAGCAACTATAAAATATCTAATTAAAAAAAAAAAAAAAAATTTTTAATATTTTAACATGATTTTAATACTTTTGACAATAAACAACTTTTTGTTATCAAGATGACATTAGACGGCAACTGACATATATGTCATAATATTTGAATCTTAAATATGTATGTAATGTAATATTAAAATTACATAATGCAGCTTTATACTAAGAAAACATTTATACATCCACAAAATACAACAAAGTCCTAATAATAATATAGTTTGAAAACAATGAATATTGAATTAAAATTGAAAAAAAGTTAAGCGCGACCCCTTGTGTCAAAGTTAGATGATTAAATTTTCGTAATTTTTTACCATTTGATGATCATGGCGCCTTACTCTAGTGTTCGGGCGGTTGGGCTCTTACTCCCGCTTATGGCCATTAAAGAAAAAGTTCTAAAAGGGGGATGTTTTGTGGTAACTTGTTTTATGCGTTTTTATTTTAAAATTGTATTAATTACTCTTTTATCGACCGCTTTTATATAGCCAAGGATGCAAATGTGTTCAGTGGTAATTTTAAGTTTGTGCAATTATATTTCTATTTTTTTTCGTTGGACGTTCTAAATACTCTAATAAAAATAATTTTATTTTTTTTTTTTTTTTATGTTTTGTTTTCTATGCATTTACAAATTAAATTTTAAAATTCAAAAGGTTCAAATTTGGCGCGTGGACGCTAGCTTCTCGACAAAGATAGACAGAGTAGAAGCACCGAGAAAGAATAGAGACAAAGATAGACAGAGTAGAAGCAAAACGAGAAACAAACAGTTGGCATTCTAAAAGGCATAACACTCGTTTCTGGTTCTAGAACGGCGCACAATATCAGTTTGAGCTGGGACGACAGGGACCGAGCGATGAAAATATACGAAATAATATGCATGTATTGATTTCTTTCGGAAATCGACAACATGAAACCTGAACCCGTCCCGGACACAAACGGTACATTGTGAGACAGGAAATTGTAGAGAAACGAGCCCTATAAAATAGGATGCAACATTTTAATGAACAGTGCTTTCCATAAAATCCAATAAAATGAAAAAATATACGAAATAATATACATGTATAGATTTATTTCGAAAATCAACAACTATGAAACTATGGACAATCTGGACACAAGCTGTACATTGTGAGACAGGAAGTTATAGAGAGAAACAACCTTTATAACATAGGATACAACATTTTAATGAACAGTGCTTTTCATAAATCAATAAAATGGAAAATATAAGAAATAATATACATATATAGAGATAACCAGGAAGAAATTGAATACATAAATCAATCCAGATTTATATCGTATTTTTAAATATCGTTTTTTTTTTAAAAATAAACATGTTTTAGGGGCGTGTCACTTTTAGAAAACACCCGGTATATTTTTTTTTTTTTTTTTTTTTTTTTTTTTTTTTTATTAGAAATTAATATTTTTTAATATTTTTTTATGGGTCTTTGACAGAGAACAAACTGTTTCAGCCGAGGTAAAAGTGCTAGTTAAGAATCTCCCTGAGGAAGCTATCACAAACTCTGGCTCCTTGAGGATAGAAGGGATATCAGAGGAAGACTTTGTACGCATTTGGGATTATAAGCTAGGTGTAAGTTCAGGTATACAGTTTAGTTAGGACCCCCCTCAGTGGTGTTGGTCTTGGTTATAAAAATATTTTCTTTCATAGCAACTGTTAAAATTGCCTTATATATCTATCAAAAGAGTAGATAAAGGAATTAAACGAAAAAAAGAATTAAAAAATATTGACTCAAAACTGACAACTAAAGATACAGCTTTATTTGTTTGTCAAATTACATAGAAAACCAACGCCAAACGCCAACCCAGCACAATATTTTTTTCTACACATAATAAATTCCGCGAAATAATAATTTCTGAATAGTTTCCTAAGAAACTTGTAACTCGCTATGTCTCCCGAGAGTGTTAATAATATTAGATAATTTTAACAACTGCTCAGCATTGCTAAAAATGCCATATTCTTTGTACAAATTGGTCCATTAAATAATCAAAATCCACCTTGTTCACACCTTTATTGTTATGGTATTTAGCAAAGCTGTTTCGCGTTGAATATAACCTCAAATTTATTGTTTCGCGTGCAGCTTAATCAATATATTATACGTTTTCGGATAATTTAGCACAAACCATAATCCGTTATCTGCAAAATTTATCGAGCTGCGTGTTTGTTAAATCGGGTTGATCATTAAAATTGTTTATAGTTTCCATGTCAACGTTCCAAAAAAGATAATCTATGAAAAAATTAAAAAGATTATTTTCTAAAAAAAATGTTTTTTCATAATTCTGATTTTTATGATTTACATTTCTTTGTTTGTGGCATTTTGGTTCCAAAACACTAAAAAATCTGTTAACAAGCGAAAGAATACAATATTATTTTCTAAAAATCACTGATTTTTTTCATAATTCTGTTGTCTCTGACTACCATTTATTTGTTTATAACAATTTTGTTGCAAAATAATTTTTTAGAGTAGACTTAACACTAAAAAATACTCGAATAACATAAAAATACAGTATATTTTATAGTTCACAGTGTATTACGTTTCAGCTAAATGCAATATTAATGTAACTTAATATTTACCTGCAGTTAAAATTACTGTTAAATGCATTTCGCTGGATAATTTAATATTCAATCAAAATGCACAGCATGTTTTGTGGTCAAATTTTGATAACGTATTTAATAAACAATTATTTGTTTAAATGAAACATATACACTGCATATTATTATGAAAATAATACCATAATGCTTATTATTGCTATTATTGAATTTGCCTTTGTAATAATAATTAGAAAACTAGATTAATAGACATTGTCGTACAATAAGTTGAATATAGAAATAAAAGAAATATTGTTCTATACACGACGATAAAATTGCATTATCGTATCTAAAATATCATTTTATCGTCTTGTATAAAAAATAACTATTATTTTTTCTTCTAATACCTTTATTTATATGCTTAAATACATAGAAAAACTATTTTAATTTAAAGTTTGTTAAAAAACGATGTTAGACAAGGCAAACGAATTAAGGAAACCTTAATTTAAACTACTCCATGTTCTGTTCGATGTGCAGGACTTGACAGAAAATAAATTGGAAAAATTTCGCAAGAAAATTGCGGAAATGCTGAAAACGCCGAAGGAAAGTGTAGAAGTCTTTGGGGTACAGCTTAAAACTGACCATCCGGTCTCTGTAACAGATGTACGGTTTTCCGTACAAAAAGAACAGGAATTTGTACAAGCCACAACCCTGAATGGATTGATGATGATGAACAGAGAAAAGTTAGAAGAAGCTGTAGGAATTAATATAACCATGGTAAGTCGGATTTAATTTTTAGTTTAGTTTTTAGTTTTTTAGGTTTTTTTTAGTTTTTTTAGATTTAGTTTTTACAATTTTTAGGGTTCCGTAACACAACAACTATCCTGAAATCAAAACTATATTTACTTTAGATGGTCTGTATTTACTTTGCTATAAAAATAATAATGGTAAATCATACAGGATGTTCAAAATTCTACGCCAAACTTTCTAAAATATAAAATATTTTTTTTTGTTTTTTTTAATGGAACACCCTGTATATTATTTTTCAATAGTTGGAGAATTAAAAAATAAACATTTTCGGTATTTAATTTCGCAGATATTAGCAGTTTTCTATTTCATATTGCATTTTTAACAGTAAATTTTTATCAAAGCCACCCAATGATTTATTATTACCGTTGAAAGTGCCATATGAAGTAATACTGCGTGTATCTGCGAAACCATTCTACTAAAAAAATAATATACAGAGTGTTCCATTTAAAAAAAAATCAAAGAAAAATTATTTTATATATAAGAAAGTTTGGCGTAGAATTTTGAACACCCTGTATGATTTAAGATTACGACATTTATAGCAAAGTAAGTATAGACCATCTGCAGTAAATACCTGATTTAAGGACAGTTCTTGCATTTGTAATAATTTTTTTAAGGAAGCTTTGAAAAATATATATTTATTATGTCTGAGACTATCGAAATATATTTACTCATATCTTAGGATTATGTAAAATGATCTGAAAAGAAACCAAAAATGCAATAATATACAGGGTGTGTCATTTAGAAAAAAAATCATCCTAATCTACTCTCTAGAATTGAAAAAAAATCCCAAATACATCCTCATACAAAGTTTAGGTTCGCACATAAACAAAATTCCTAAGTTTTTTATTCTAGGAGCTACAGATGCCCGACACCCTGTAGGTTTTGCAGAACTGAATTTCAGGAAAAGCTCGAAAAAAACTGTGAAACTTTTCCGGTTTTTTGTGGGAAAATAATTCAAATCAATTTTTGAAGTCTTCTTTCTTCTTCTTCGAGAAAAAAATAAATAATTTCAAAAATGTCACTGATAGGACTGTAATTACTATTATCCCGCGAATGGTAAAACTTTTGACAGCCAGGCGTCAAAGCTTTAGAGAGGAAGCTTTAAAACAGGCGTCGTTTTTTTTTCTTTTGTTGCTTCTCGCAGTTTGATTAAAAGTTCCCTGTTAATGGTAAAAGTTCGGAGTGAAATTGTTAGAGACAGCGCCAACAATAGAGACGTTACAGAGCAAGAATACCTGAGATTCTAGTTGTAACAAGTAATTTGAACGATTTCTATGAATACAGATTTTCTATTAAAGTTTAATAGAAAAATGGATCAATAGAAAATACCATTTTTTGAAATGAATAGAGGCAGCGTTGCCACAGCTACCCCATTCGGGGTAGATCTATCTCTTTGTATAACAATTTAACTCTTAAACACTTAAATTAACTAATTATATATTTTTTCTTGCATTTTTCTACTTGTCAAAAATTAGATGTCAAAGAATTTAAATACGTCAATTTAATTTACCTGCTTCAGTAGCGTATCGGATGTTTGTGTTAATAAAAAATTATTATAACTTATCTATTTTTATTAGAATTATATATTTTTGTAACAATTTTAATAACTACCAACATTTATTCACAACGTAAAATAAAACAACATATTATTGAGTCTACCCCACGTTTATCCTACATCATAGTTTTACATTTTTTAAATAAAATTAGAACGGCACTGATAAACCGGAATTTAAGTCGGCCATATTTGAGGCCCATCGCGTTGGACATAAGATTTTTGATATGCTCCTTCCTTAGTCTTCTTGTTCAAAGCGCCATACTTATGGAAAAAAGAGGAAACCTGCAGCAAACTTCTACAACACCCGACACTATAATCAAGCTAGACTTTGAGAAATTTCGGGAACCGACTAACTTGGAGAAGAGCAAACACTAATAAGAAATTAATGTGCTTAGGTTGGAAAAACTGTGTTGGGAACTCTACAGCTTGCGGACTTTGATATTAATTTTCCAATTTTCTCGGAAAATTCGCAAGGAGACTCCGTTGGAAAGCTGCCACAATCTTGGTGTATCTCTCTTCATTATATTATGCATACTGCATTCTTTCCCAGATACAGGTTTAATCTTCTAAACTTTTGAACACCCTGTACATATATCTGTCTTCTGCAAGAATGTATTAACTTATGTACATTTTTGTTAAACAAATTTGATCATTAATATTGTTTATCTACGTCAGTGAGTTAAGAAGCTCTTAACTCATGCATTTTGAGCGAGTTAAGAGCTTCTTAACTCACGAATTTTCATTAATATTATATTATAATTGATTTTTAGGATAGGCACGTACAATAATTTTTAAAATTCACGTTAAGTACTTATACCTATATTTATAAAATTCGTTGTGTGTTTTTATAGTTAGACGTAGATAAAATATTGTACAATACACGCGAGTTAACTCCATTACGATACTTGTGTGGTTATACACTTGCAACTTTTACACATATATATTATAGTTTCTTTGTTTAAAAATACTACTTTCTAAAAATACGTGTTTTCATAATTTTCCTGTCTCTGATTGCAATTTATTTGTTTATGGCAATTTTGTTTCAAAATAATTTTCTAGATCAATCAAAACAGTAAAAAATCAGTATACATCTAAGCATATAAATATTTTTTAAAACTTCACAAAATAAAAACTATTTTTTCAACTCAAAATTTTTTTTTAGATCAAAGAATTAATTTAAATAAAAGCACAGGCAAATATTAAATTTCTAAAATAACTATGAAGCGAAATTACGTTTTCTAAGTCTTTTGTGATAGTAATTTTCTAGAATATGCCCGGCAATTTTAAATTTTCCAAGCACTAGACAAAATTGCCACTCGACAATGTAAAGAAAATCTCGGTAAAATGCGGGAGACAAACAGTTAAAATCGACAGGGATGTGTAACTATCAAACATTTTTATTTAATTTATATAGATTAATATTTTATTCATAAATTAATGAGCGAATTAATGATACGCCACTGTTTTATGACAAAATTGAAGACACTAAACTAAAACTAGTTTTAGTGAACCCTAATCGACATTTGATTTCGGAATATCGAATATACATAATATATCATATTTTACCCAAAATTGTAAAATTTCCAGGGATTTTGTGCCTAAACGGTTGACTTTAGCGAAAATTTTCATAAAGCCTTTTTTATAGGAAATTTTATTCTCTTTAATTTTGCTCTCCTCAAATTTTCGCGAAAAACGCATAGTTTTCGAGATATTCACAAAATACCGATTTTGGGCGCCATCTTGGCAAGATGGCGATCAGATAGTTGATCGAAATTTTTTTATTGCTATTTTCAATTGAAGAGGAAATAATATGAACAAAATAAAGGATAATTCGTCGATTCTAAAAAAAGAAAGAAAAATCACTGTTCCAGTGTTTCCACGGTCAATGCCACTAATGCCAGTAGTAATATCGCAACTAATGCTACGACTGATCCGCGAGCAATGCCCATATCACTAAAGTCGCTACTAATGCCAAATTATGCTATACTGCTAATGGCACTAATGCCATCGCTTTGTACACAACAATGCCATCGCGGTTTACACCTCGCATTAGTATATCACTGATTGGCAAATTAGAGGAAACCAAGAATGTTTTTCTCATTTTATCAGTAAAGTCGCAAAAAGTCGCAGTATTTTATTTTACTGTATGAAAGTCCAATGTTTACTAAGTAAAACGTATATAGACAATATGCTGAATTCTTCGAAATGCGCAACTAAATCTCTAAGTATAATAAAAATGTCACAAATTTAATCAAATTTTCTGAACGCCTAACTTTTAGTTGCAAAAAAATCGTTAGTATAGAGAATATCAAAATAAATAATACGTATTTGTAGAATACATACCTGCAGCTTGCTGAGCCATTTTCAATCAAAACAATAATATAAACGTTAAAAGAGCACAAGAACAACAACAATTTATAATTTTAAACATAAAATTTAGCCATTTACCTCTTATTTGTGAGAAGTAACAACTTGACGTTTCGTTGAAACATATGAATGCAACTGAACACACCCATAGCAACGCCATTCATGGCAGACATGATTTAACTTATCATTTATCTTTTTTTGGGAAATCTTAAACACATTTGCTTTTTCGAATTTCGATCACCTTTTTCATGCTAATACCCCACCATGCGGCGGCCAGTCTTGAACTGTGCATTTTATGGATTTTAGTTAGGGACCCCAAAACCTATAAACCTGCAAAGTTGCAAAACTTCAGGACTTTTTTCCAAGCAAAAATCCCTAATGACTGAACTACTATCACAACCCTGGATTATAGAATGATTATTTGACGTTTTCTGATTATAGCTCCATGCTGCTGCAATTGAGAAATGCGGGCGCATAGAATTCACGATTGAGGGTTCGATTTAAGTACGAAACTTTCCTCAAACGTTCGCTCAAACTTTCCTCCGATTGTGGAACGAAGCGGGTAGCTGGTAAAATGTAAACACATTTTCTGGCTTGTTCTATTCCGAATCCAGCCGAATTCTCTGCTCGTTAGTGTGGTTTGGCACTTGAGATCTGAATTAAATATGTTTTTCAGTTCCTCTTTGTCGCGGTGTGGAATAGTATGTAACTCTGCGACAAACTGAACGTTGCAAAGATTTAATTACAATACGTCTGGTATTTTGAAACGATTAACTTTCCTTATATCATTCCTATTTTACCTAGATCGTATACAGGGTGGCGCCTCTCATACGCCGCGGAGGCTCCAAGGAGAACGACAGTTTGTATTGAAATGAAATTTTATGAGCAATAATAGGTTAATTCAGAGCAATTTTTAAAAATATAGAGAGTTCTACAGGGTGTCCCCAAAAAAAGTTACATATCAAAGTTATGTTTTTTGTAATGAAACACCCTATATATTAATTGATTTTTGGATTCTGGGAGAAAAATAAAGGTGAGTTATATAAGAGAAATATATGATTAAAATGTAAGGTTTTATAAGGAAGTAAAGAACAATTTTTAAATTACAATAAAAGCTACCTAAACTGTAATTTACCCTGTATAGCCTAATATTTAGTTAAATTAACTATTGTATTTTAAATCAAATTAAAACTTGATCCAAAAAGGTATACAGTGTGAGACAAAATGAATAAAGAACATTGGTCACCTTTAAAGCCATGTTACTCTTTTATTTTAAATGGAACAGCCAGTATATTATTCCGATATTCAATGAAGAAGTCATGTCTGTTGTGAATACTATTAAGGTTGCCTACCCCTGAAACAAAAATTTTTGTTAGATTTGATCTGAGTAGATCTTTATCTATACTAATATATAAAATCCTTAAGTGACTGACATACTGATTAATCACGATCCTGCTCAAACCACTCAACGTAAGAAGCTCAATTTTGGCATACAGGTTGATTCTAGGATGTAGAGGTTCGATAAGAAGGGATTTTTCGAAATTCCAGTTCCAAGAGGGTGAAACCACCCCTCAAATATTACAATATTTTTTATTTAAAAAACGTCAAGTTTCCGAAAAAACGCTTAAACACGTATATTTTATTTTGTTTTTTACATATTTTAAGATTTTTTAAAAATATATACAGGGTGTTTCGAAAAATCTGGTCATGGATTAATCACGATCCTGCTTAAGGCGCTTGACGTAAAAAGCTGATTTTTGGAAAACCCATTGACTTTAGGGTGTAGAGGTTCGATAAGAAGGGATTTTTCGAAACTCGAATTCTAAGGGGGTGAAACTATCCCTCAAATATTAAAATAATTTTTATTTAAAAACCGGTGAGTTTTTCGGAAAAACTCATAAACACTTATATTTTATTTTGTTGTTTTACATATTTTATGATTTTTTATAAATTTATACAGGGTGTTTGATAAAATATGACCATTGAGTAATCACGATTCTGCTTAAACTGCTTGACGTTTAAAGCTGATTTTTGGCAAACGGATTGACTGTGCGGTGTTGAGGTTCGATAAGGGGGGTTTCTCGAATCTCAAATTCCAAGAGGGTGAAAACGCCCCTCAAATATTACAATATTTGTTATTTAAAAAACGGTTGGTCTTTCGGGAAAACGCTTGGACAAGTATAATTCATTTGGTTTTTTACGTATTTTGAAATTTTTTAAAAAATCATACAGGGTGTTCCAAAAAGTTAATAGGTAACTTCTTAACCACGATTCTGATTAAATTGCTTGACGTAAAAAGCTTATTTTTGGCAAACGGATTTTTCGAAAGTCAAATTCCAACAAGATGAAACTACTCCTCAAATATTACCAAGTTGTATAATAATATCGCCATATTGTTTTTTCTCATGCTGACATAAATGTGAGAAAATTTTATTCAGTTTGTATGTTAATGGAAATTCTTGCTTTGCTTTATCATCACCATTACAAATGATTAATTCGACCTGAACGAAGTCGCGGGTACACGCTAGTTATTTAATAAAATCTAGGTGGCTGTCATATGTCTGACGTTAATACTTCAACATAGATGCCTAATTAGTCCAACTTTAACAACAAGTTATCATTTTGTGTCAGTTAAAACAAAAAAAATTCTCAGAAATTTGCCGAAAATGCAAACTTATCCTACATCAGAGATAACTGATATGATTCTATTAGTTGGTACTTGTCATTAAGAAACACCCTGTAGAGAACAAGTGATAACAACCCTCAAATCAATCAAGCCTCAATCATTCCAGGTGATTCGATCAATCAGTCATTCGTAACATAAGATTGATAAAAAATACTCTCTCTTGCACGTTAGTTCATCTAGTTTAGTTAGCCATCTACTTTTATACGAAAAATTCTGTATTTTGTTTCTTAATTTCAGATAGGGCTAGACGAATGCCTGGATGAAGAAGAGAATAAAACATGTGACGGATCCTGTAGGAACAACTTATTAATTAGTGCCTTATCCTACATGGTAAGCCATGTTTTTTTTGTTTCCTTTTTGTAATTTTATTTAGTTTTTCCTCAATAATTTCAGGTAAACTCGAACAAATCTTCTTTGGCAGCACCAAAAATCACCCTGGAACCTGAATGTTCTTGCAAAGCAACCACCTCTACACAGCTAGAAACATGTCAAAACAACCCTTGTCTAAACAAAGGGAAATGCATCACAGTTTCAAAAAACTCTGCTATGTGTTCGTGTCCTTTAGGTTTTGATGGTCCAAGATGTCAGAAAAATATTATTAGTTTTAAAGAAAACGGTTTTTCCTGGTTTCCACCTTTAGAAATCTGTGATATCAATCATTTAGAACTAAATTTTTTAACGTTAAACCCGTCGGGGATGTTACTTTATAACGGACCTATATCCCATCCAAAAAAACTGGCAAATATAGTGTCTGATTTTATTTTGGTGGATCTCGAGGAAGGTTATCCAAGACTTTTTATCAACTACGGTTCAGGAACTATCCAAGTAACTGTGAAAACAAAAAAACCTCTGCACGACGGTGATTGGCATCACCTTGACGTCTTTTGGAATACAGAAAAAATACGTCTCATTGTCGATTACTGTAAAGGAGCTGATATAGTTGAACTGGAAGACGAGACAGCGTCTGGATTCGATTCTAGCAGCTGTCAAAGTGAAAAAAATGTACCAAATTTTCGTGAATATGTCAATATCAACGGTCCTCTTCAAATTGGGGGGTTGTGGATGGATGATTTCGATCCTTCCGAGTATTTTTGGGAAGATAAAATAAAAAATAGGTTTTTTAATGGTTGTATAAGGGATGTATATATGAATTCGAGGTTGATAGATTTGGGAAATCCGGCCATGTTTCGGAATGTTAGTAAGGATTGTCATTATATGGAAGAGATGTGTCAGAAGCTTAAAGAAAACGTCGGGTAAGGTTTTGAAAAAATGCCAATTTAAAATACAGGGTGTTTCAAAAAACATTTGCCATCTCTCACGTAAAAATAAGATTTATTTTTCATAGCAACATAGGTCTGGTTCCTGCTTTGTTCATATGTTTTTTGAAACATCCTGTATTGATTTTTCTATACAGGGTGCTACAAACTCGAGGTACGAGCATCGGTATCTCTATCGGTAAAATACTATCAGTTAGTCTAAAAGTAACGACAGGAAAAAATAAAATTGATTTTTGAAAAAATCACTTTTTTCGATGGCATCTTGGTGAACATCCCAAAACGGCAACTTTGCCCCAATTCAACCATCTTCATATCTATTACGGTTTCCGAGATACCAATGCTCGTACCTCGAATTTGTAGCACCCTGTATACCATAAATAATTGTTACTTTCAGTTGTGAAGAACACGGTTCCTGTAATGGAAACATCCATCAAGCCGAGTGTCAGTGCAAGCCAGGATGGACAGGACTAAACTGCTCAATTTCAACAATTTCAACATCATTTAGTGAACAGTCCTACATCAAATACGCCTTGAGTTTTGATCCTGATCGTTTTCACACAGAAATCCAACTAAAATTCAGAACACGTGAAAAATTCGGTGAACTATTCCGAATTTCTGATCAAAACAATCGGGAATACGTAGTTCTCGACATCAGAGACTCAGTACTGTGTTTTCGGTACAACTTGAACTCTGTGAATCTAGAAGAAACTAAATTAATGTTGAGTGAGGTGAATGTGAACGATGGCCAGTGGCATTTAGTGAAAGTAACGAGATACGGTAGTGTGGGAATCATTAAACTTGATGACGGTGAAGGTTTGAGGTATAACGAAACGTTTCGTTTTGTGGGGCATCAGTTTCTGCACATAGACAAGCAGGAAGGTGTGTTTGTTGGTGGTAAAGCGGAGTTTACCGGTGTGAGAACGTTTGAAGTGCTGTCAGATTTTAGAGGAGGTAATTTCTTCTAATTTATTTGTCAAAGAGTTACCTAGATGTAGTTTGAAGAAACTAAATATACCTCTGCGGCGAATTCATCGCTTCAAAAAAGTCCTATTAGCAGTATTTCGTCACTGTAAGAAATCAGCAAAAATAATAGTTATTTTTTAAATACCGCTGCGTTAAATAGTTATTTATGATATACGTGCGAAAAGAGTCATTTTATTTTATGAAAAGGAAAGCTTGGTTCCCTTCGAAACGCCAATAAAATCGCCTTTAAAGCACAATACATCACTACCCTTTCATTTTTCTGCCAAAACAAGTTTATGCTCGTATATATATCAAGGTATTATTACTTTCTACGTTAATAAATAATTCTGGCAATATGTCATTCCGAAATCAAATTAATTATGAAGTTTATGGTTGCTAGTTGTGAGCACTCACTAGCCACACAAGATATGTGGCTAGGATTGTTTACAGTACAAATGGCAAAATACCCATGAACTTTTTTTTGAAGAGTGATTTCGTACGGAATTTTTCGATGAATTGTTTCAAATATAAAGTAGTGAACAAAAACATTATTTAAGGTTGTATAGATGACGTAAGACTTAACGGAAAGCATCTTCCTCTTCCACCCCCTCGCCAGAAAAACATCCGGCAGCATTGCATTGCAGCAAATTTATAAAGGCTACGTAACTGAACGAAGTTGGGCTACTGAA
>NW_022147340.1:58953-62537 GCF_002938485.1 Sitophilus oryzae
GAGTGAAAATAATCATTAGTTAATAAGTAGTTAGTCAGTAAAATAGTTAGTTGAGCAGAGTGCGGAATCGAGAGAAATATGAGAATAACTTTTCACTGGTACCTAAGTAACTATGTAATATACAGGGTGGCGCCTCTTATACGCCGCGGAGGCTCCAAGGAGAACGACAGTTTGTATCGCAATGAAATTTTGTGAGCAAATGTAGGTTAACTCAGAGCACGTTTTAAAAATATAGAGAGTTCTACAGGGTGTCCCTAAAAAAAGTTACATATCAAAGTTGTGTTTTTTGTAATGGAACACCCTATATATTAATTGATATTCGGATTCTGTGAGAAAAATAAAGGTGAGTTTTATAAGAAAAGTATATGACTAAAATGTAAGGTTTTTGATATATTTAACATTTTCTAAAAATATAGAACAATTTTTAAATTACAATAAAAGCTACCTAAATTAGAATTTACCTTGTATAGCCTAATATCTAGTTAAATTAACTATTGTACTTTAAATCAAATTAAAACTTCATCCAAAAAGTTATACAGGGTGAGACAAAAATTAATATTGAACATCGGTCACCTTTAAAAGCATGCTACTCTCTTATTTTAAATGGAACACCCAGTATATTATTCCGATATTCAATGGAGAGTTCATGTCTCTTCAAAATACTATTAAGGTTGCTTCCCCCTCAAACAAAGATTTTCCTGGATATTTTCATTTACGTAATTTGATCTGAGTAGATCTTTATTATTTGATACAATCTAGGTGGTTGTGATATGGGTCTGACGTTACTTCAACATAGTTGTCTAATTAGTCCAACTTTAACAATTAGTTATTATTTTGTGTCAGTTAAAACAAAAAAATTCTCAGAAATTTGCCGAAAATGCAAACTTATCCTACATCAGAGAGAATTGATATGATTCTATTAGTTGGTGAATGCAATGTGCATTCACCAATTAATAGAATGCTTAAATGCTCCTGATTTTACCCAGTCTGGGTTTTTCTATGGGGATATATTAAAGACAGTGTTTACAAAAGTCGATCAACTTGTGTCGACAACATGAGAGAATTTATTGTAGCTGCTTTTCAAGGTAGAACTCCACATATGCCTTTTAAAATGAAAAGATCCTTTCGAAAAGACAATCATTTTATGCAGTTAACAGGAAAGGAAGCATTTTGAGCATATGATTTCAATTAGCTAATTTTTGTCGCCTAATTATAGGTTTATATCTAGTTTTAATTCTGTAATAATTAAAATATGTTTTAAACGTGTATTTTTTTATTACCCTGGAGTATTTTACTTTATAATCTTTAATTTTTGTTAAATTAACAAAAAGTATCTAGCAGTCGCCTAGATTTTTTCAAATAATAAAGATCTACTAACGCAAAATCATAAATATTAAAATATCTCGGTAAATCTTTGTCTGAGGGGTAGGCAACCTTAATAATATTTTGAAGATATATAAATTCCCCATTGAACACCGGAAAAATATACTGGGTGTTCCATTTAAAATAAAGGAGTAACTTGCTTTTAAAAGTGACTAATGTTCAATATTAATTTTGTCTCATCCTGTATAACTTTTCGGGTCAAATTTCAATTTGGTTTAACATACAATGGTTACTGTAATTAAATATCAGGCTATACAAGGTCAACGAAAATTTATGTAGCTGTTATCGAAATTTAAAATTTACTCTCATTTTCACAAAATGTGAAATATGTCAAAATCCTTAGATTTTACGGATATGTTTCTTTAATAAAACTCACCTTTATTTTTTTCCTAAAATCCGAAAATCAATTAATACATAGGGTGTTCCATTAGAAAAAACACAACTTTGATGTGTAACTTTTTTGGTATAATTGATAATATAAACCCTGTATAATTCTATATATTTTTATAAAATGCTTTCAGTTAGCCTACATATGCTGCCAAAATTTCATTTCTATATAAACTACCTTTCTCTTTGGAGCTTCCGCGGCGTATGAGAGGCGCCACCCTGTACAGGGTGGTCTGAACTGTATTCCGGAAACTTTGGCAGATAAACAGGTATATTCTACAGATAAAAATGAATAAAAAAGTACATATAAATATGTCCTAAAATGCTTAGTTTTGGAGATACAGGGTGTAGAAATTTTATTTTTATTTCGATTTTTCAAAATAATTTCTGAAGTAACGTCAATATTTGGATGAAAATTGGTGTTTGGGAGTTTTTTGACATGAAAAATTTGATTTTGATGTCAATATGGCTCCTACTTGTAGAGGGCGCCACAAACATATTTTTTAACTGGTTTGAAACTTTAACTTTTGAACTTTTCTTCCGTAATAAAATATAATAATAAATAAAACTACTGAGTGAAAAAATATACATTTGAGATATTTTTTACGTAAAAAAGGTCTCTTTGTAAAAATAGCTACGAGTAATGGTTCTCAAGATATTTAGATTATATTATTATTTAAATTCAAAATTATCAATATTTGTCGTCATTGACATAAATTAAATATGTTGATTAAATAGTTATTAGACTGAAATTATAAATTTAAAATGTTTTTGTGTTTTATACAAATACGGACAAAAAATTATTACTCTTCAAAACAGTAAAAACCGAGGTAAAAACACATGTAGGTGGCGCCCTCTACAAGTAGAAGTCATATTGTCATCAAAATCAAAATTCTCATGTCAAAAGACACCAACTTTCATCCAAATATTGACGTTACCAAAATGGCTTGAAAAATCAAAATAAAATAAAAACTTCTACACCTGTGTCTCCGAAACTAAGCATTTTAGGACATACATTTATACGAACCTTTTTACTTATTTCTTTTTATCTGCAGAATATGCTGGCAAAGTTTCCGGAATACAGTTCAGACCCCACCCCTGTATATTACGTGTAATAAACCAATTCCAATTCATGAAATTCACTTAGAAATTAACTAATTCCCCAAATATCATTTCTTGCATTTTCACTTTACAATATATTAAAATAATTATAATAGGTCAATTTGATTTAAGTGTTTCAACAACGCATCTGTTATTTTAGTTATTAAATAATTATTATATTTTTTTATCTATTTTTATTAAAAATATATTTTTTTCACAATTTTAATACTTAATAATATTTATTGACAACGTAAAACAAACAAATTATTGAATCTACCCTACATTATATTTTTACAGGTTTTAAATAAAATTAAAACGTCACAGATAAACCGGAATTTAAGTAAGCCATGTTAAACCCCCATCGTGCTCCGCCTAAGTTTGTTAATTGCCGCTTCCTTAATCTTTTTATTAAAAGGTCGATGAGTGTGACATAACCCTAAACCAATCGTAGTACTCTACCATATCGGTGCAATGATTTAAGGGCATTAAAAAGTACCTCTAACATGGACCTTCTTGGGCAACTCTGGTGGTGTAAAAGTAGGGGGAGGATGGTGGTCATCTGTAAACCACAAACCAATCTCGCATTCAACTAGATTTTTTCATCCCTAGCGCTATGCTCATCATCGAATTGTTCCCTGACCATTTTTTAATATCAATATGCAAAACACTATTATTCGAACAGCAAATACGTAACTGAACGAAGTAATACCGAG
>NW_022147340.1:76220-90241 GCF_002938485.1 Sitophilus oryzae
TCTTTTGTAAAATTCTTTCTTTTGTCTCTTCACTGGCATTCCCATGACAATTTTACTTGCACCATGTTGTTTAAAACCTCCTGTTACTGGCGTAATTGTGTGCTAATTCTTCACCTGCTTTTGTTTTAAAGGTATATGCGAAATTAGCTTCATCTTGTGGAAGTTTCTTTCCATTTTATAACCAAAGTTGTAAGATATCCAATTTTTGATGCTTGATCTTCTTCAGTAAATCCCATTTTTCCATGTGTACTTGTTGAACTGCATGCTCTGTATTGTTCTAGTAATTTCTGTTCTTCACTGAAAGGCAAAGACTCACTCTGACAACTTTGTCTCAAGGCTCACACTTTGGCTTATTGCTCTGCACTTCTCTGCTCGATTATTGTTATTTTTTTGTTCAGATACTTCTGTCATCAAATCTGTTTCTAAAATTATAACAGTTTCTTCAACTGGAGGAAGATTAGCTTCAACAATTTCTGCCACAGCTTCTTCACTCAAAGTAACCTTTTCAAATTTCATAAATTCCCTCATCATTCTGGAGTTTCAAGTTCAGCTTGTTCTTCAAATTCAGTTGCACTTGAACTAGTTTTACTAGTAGCTATACTTTCAGTTGATGCTGTGAGTGTTTTTCCAGTTTCAATAATACCTTTGCTGGTTTTTTTGGGTGTATTTCCATCCAAGAAATTAATATTAGTGTTACCAGGTTCAGGAAGAGGCTCATCATTTAATTCTTCTATATCAGGAATTAGATCAAATATTGATAGAACAGTTTTAAATTCATTTTATGAGTGAATTAATTTTTTAAATAAAAAAAAAAAAAAAAATTGTTTTGTTTTTTAATTCCTTTCAACATTATACGGTTACACTTCATAATATTCTATACATTATCATTGTTCAATTTTTGGTAGGTTAGTTGAAACAAAAGAATCTGCTACAGAAAAGAAAATGACAACACCTTCTCATCACGAATCAGCAAGAACTACCGAGCAAAGAACTTCAACAGCATCTTCTGAATCTAAAGAATCTGAAATGCATAAGAACAAGCCAACTAGTGTTAGTAGTACAACATCTACAACGCTTTCTTCAACACAAACAGAAAATTTAACTGAAACCACAACACATAATGGTAAAACTGTTCTATCAATATTTGATCTAATTCCTGATATAGAAGAATTAAATGATGAGCCTCTTCCTGAACCTGGTAACACTAATATTAATTTCTTGGATGAAATTACAAAAGAAACCCAGTTTACTACACCCAAAAAAACCAGCAAAGGTATTATTGAAACTGGAAAAACACTCACAGCATCAACTGAAAGTATAGCTACTAGTAAAACTAGTTCAAGTACAACTGAATTTGAAGAACAAGCTGAACTTGAAACTCCAGAATCTGATGAGGAATTTATTATGAAATTTGAAAAGGTTACTTTGAGTGAAGAAGCTGTGGCAGAAATTGTTGAAGCTAATCTTCCTCCAGTTGAAGAAACTGTTTCTTTAGAAACAGATTTGATGACAGAAGTATCTGAACAAAAAAATAACAACCAATCGACAGAAAGTGCAGAAGCAGCAAGCCCAGAAATATTAGAACATGAGACAAAGTTGTCAAGTCTTTTCAGTGAAGAACAAGAAAGTACTAGAGCAATACATGAGCATACGAAAAGTTCAACAGAAAATACACATGGAAAAACATCACAAGGATTTACTGAAGAAGATCAAGCATCAAAAATTGAATATCTTACAACTTTAGGGTATAAAATAGAAGAAACTTCACAAGAATCAATAATTTCGCATATACATACCCCTAAAACAAAAGCGAGTGAAGAATTAGCACACAGTACGCCAGTAACGGAAGGTATTTTTAAACAACATGGTACAGAATCTAAAGAAGTATTGTCATCAGAATATGAAGTAGAAAGAAGAACAAAAGAGAAAGAAATTTTACATACATTAATACCAAACTTTTATAGCGTTAAGCAAAAATTTACTGCACCATTAGGAAAAGAAATTTCCCATACATTTATGGGAGAAAATACAGAAGAAATTTTAAAAGAAAAGACTCAAACTATTGAAAAAGAAATGACCGAATTTGAAGAAACGTCTACCATAACAACACAATTTACAGAAGCTGAAAAGTTTAATACCCCAAAATACAATGTAACAGATGTATTTGAAAAATCATGGCAAGAAACAATTACTCTTAGAAAAGCCACAGAACAGAGTACTGAAAATTATATAGCATCTAAGGAAGAAGGGCATTCAATCGAATCTGAAGAAACCTTCGGTAAAACAACAGAATCAGAAATTTCTCACACAGAAGTTGAGGGAGAGGCTAAAGCTTCATCAACGGAACATATTTCTGAGCAGTCAGTTCGTACAGAACCTGAAGAATTAGAACATACACTTTACAGAACAGGATTATCAACTGAATATATGTTTGAGCATTCGATTCATACAGTGCCTGAAGAAATAGATCATACAGTATTTAAGGAAAAAGAGCATTCAGTCGAAACAGAATCTGAAGAAACTTTAAGTGTAGCTTATGAGTCAGAAATTCCTCAGACAGAATTTGAAGAGAAGACTCAAGGAATATCAACTGAACATATGTTAGAGCATTCGGTACACACAGTGCCTGAAGAAATAAAACATACAGTATCTAAGGAAGAAGAGCATTCAGTCGAAACAGAGACTGAAGAAACCTTAAGTGTAGCTTCTGAGACAGAAATTCCTCAGACAGAACCTGAAGAAATAGAGCATACAGGATATAAGGAAGAAGAGCATTCAGTCGAAACAGAGACTGAAGAAACCGTAAGTGTAGCTTCTGAGGCAGAAATTCCTCAGACAAAACCTGAAGAAATAGAACATACAGTATCTAAGGAAGCAGAGCATTCAGTCGAAACAGAGTCTGAAGAAACTTTAAGTAAAGCTTCTGAGACAGAAATTCCCCAGAGAGTACCGGAAGAAATAGAACATACAGTATCTGAGGAAGAAGAGTATTCAGTCGAAACAGAGACTGAAGAAACCTTAAGTGTAGCTTCTGAGTCAGAAATTCCTCAGACAGTACCGGAAGAAATAGAACATACAGTATCTAAGGAAGAAGAGCATTCAGTAGAAACAGAGACTGAAGAAACCTTAAGTATAGCTTCTGAGTCAGAAATTCCTCAGACAGTACCGGAAGAAATAGAACATACAGTATCTAAGGAAGAAGAGCATTCAGTCGAAACAGAATCTGATGAAACTTTAATTGTAGCTTATGAGTCAGAAATTCCTCAGACAGAATTTGAAGAGAAGACTCAAGGAATATCAACTGAACATATGTTAGAGCATTCGGTACACACAGTGCCTGAAGAAATAAAACATACAGTATCTAAGGAAGAAGAGCATTCAGTCGAAACAGAGACTGAAGAAACCTTAAGGGTAGCTTCTGAGACAGAAATTCCTCAGACAGAACCTGAAGAAATAGAGCATACAGTATCTAAGGAAGAAGAGTATTCAGTCGAAACAGAGACTGAAGAAACCGTAAGTGTAGCTTCTGAGTCAGAAATTCCTCAGACAAAACCTGAAGAAATAGAACATACAGTATCTAAGGAAGAAGAGCATTCAGTCGAAACAGAGACTGAAGAAACCTTAAGGGTAGCTTCTGAGACAGAAATTCCCCAGACAGTACCGGAAGAAATAGAACATACATTATCTGAGGAAGAAGAGTATTCAGTCGAAACAGAGACTGAAGAAACCTTAAGTGTAGCTTATGAGTCAAAAAATTCCTCAGACAGTACCGGAAGAAATAGAACATACAGTATCTAACGAAGAAGAGCATTCAGTCGAAACAGAGTCTGAAGAAACTTTAAGTGAAGCTTCTGAGACAGAAATTCCCCAGACAGTACCGGAAGAAACAGAACATACGGTATCTAAGGAAGAAGAGCATTCAGTCGAAACAGAGACTGAAGAAACCTTAAGTGTAGCTTATGAGTCAAAAATTCCTCAGACAGTACCGGAAGAAATAGAACATACAGTATCTAAGGAAGAAGAGCATTCAGTCGAAACAGAGACTGAAGAAACTTTAAGTGAAGCTTCTGAGACAGAAATTCCTCAGACAGTACCGCAAAAAATAGAACATACGGTATCTAAAGAAGAAGAGCATTCAGTCGAAACAGAGACTGAAGAAACCTTAACTCTAGCTTCTGAGTCAGAAATTCCTCAGATAGTACCGGAAGAAATAGAACATACAGTATCTAAGGAAGAAGAGCATTCAGTCGAAACAGAGTCTAAAGGAACTTTAAGTGTAGCGTCTGAATCAGAGAAATTCCTCAGACAGTACCGGAAGAAATAGAACATACAGTATCTAAGGAAGAAGAGCATTCAGTCGAAACAGAGACTGAAAAACTTTAAGTGAAGCTTCTGAGACAAAAATTCCTCAGACAGTACCGGAAGAAATAGAACATACAGTATCTAAGGAAGAAGAGCATTCAGTCGAAACAGAGACTGAAGAAACCTTAAGTGTAGATTCTGAGTTAGAAATTCCTCAGACAGTACCGGAAGAAATAGAACATACAGTATCTAAGGAAGAAGAGCATTCAGTCGAAACAGAGTCTGAAGAAACTTTAAGTGAAGCTTCTGAGACAGAAATTCCTCAGACAGTACCGGAAGAAATAGAACATACAGTATCTAAGGAAGAAGAGCATTCAGTCGAAACAGAGTCTGAAGGAACTTTAAGTGAAGCTTCTGAGACAGAAATTCCTCAGACAGTACCGGAAGAAATAGAACATACAGTATCTAAGGAAGAAGAGCATTCAGTCGAAACAGAGACTGAAGAAACCTTAAGTGTAGCTTCTGAGTCAGAAATTCCTCAGACAGTACCTGAAGAAAAAGAACATACAGTATCTAAGGAAGAAGAGCATTCAGTCGAAACAGAGTCTGAAGAAACTTTAAGTGAAACTTCTGAGACAAAAATTCCTCAGACAGTACCGGAAGAAATAGAACATACAGTATCTAAGGAAGAAGAGCATTCAGTCGAAACAAAGACTGAAGAAACCTTAAGTGTAGCTTCTGAGTTAGAAATTCCTCAGACAGTACCGGAAGAAATAGAACATACAGTATCTAAGGAAGAAGAGCATTTAGTCGAAACAGAGACTGAAGAAACCTTGAGTGTAGCTTCTGAGTCAGAAATTCCTCAGACAGTACCGGAAGAAACAGAACATACAGTATCTAAGGAAGAAGAGCATTCAGTCGAAACAGAGTCTGAAGAAACTTTAAGTGTAGCTTCTGAGTCAGAAATTCCTGAGACAGTACCGGAAGAAACAGAGCATACAGTATCTAAGGAAGAAGAGCATTCAGTCGAAACAGAGACTGAAGAAACCTTAAGTGTAGCTTCTGAGTCAGAAATTCCTCAGACAGTACCGGAAGAAACAGAACATACAGTATCTAAGGAAGAAGAGCATTCAGTCGAAACAGGGACTGAAGAAACCTTAAGTGTAGCTTCTGAGTCAGAAATTCCTCAGACAGTACCGGAAGAAACAGAACATACAGTATCTAAGGAAGAAGAGCATTCAGTCGAAACAGAGACTGAAAAAACTTTAAGTGAAGCTTCTGAGACAAAAATTCCTCAGACAGTACCGGAAGAAATAGAACATACAGTATCTAAGGAAGAAGAGCATTCAGTCGAAACAAAGACTGAAGAAACCTTAAGTGTAGCTTCTGAGTCAGAAATTCCTCAGACAGTACCGGAAGAAACAGAACATAAAGTATCTAAGGAAGAAGAGCATTCAGTCGAAACAGAGACTGAAAAAACTTTAAGTGAAGCTTCTGAGACAAAAATTCCTCAGACAGTACCGGAAGAAATAGAACATACAGTATCTAAGGAAGAAGAGCATTCAGTCGAAACAGAGACTGAAGAAACCTTAAGTGTAGCGTCTGAGTTAGAAATTCCTCAGACAGTACCGGAAGAAATAGAACATACAGTATCTAAGGAAGAAGAGCATTCAGTCGAAACAGAGTCTGAAGAAACTTTAAGTGAAGCTTCTGAGACAGAAATTCCCCAGACAGTACCGGAAGAAATAGAACATACAGTATCTAAGGAAGAAGAGCATTCAGTCGAAACAGAGACTGAAGAAACCTTAAGTGTAGCTTATGAGTCAAAAATTCCTCAGACAGTACCGGAAGAAATAGAACATACGGTATCTAAGGAAGAAGAGCATTCAGTCGAAACAGAGACTGAAGAAACCTTAACTCTAGCTTCTGAGTCAGAAATTCCTCAGATAGTACCGGAAGAAATAGAACATACAGTATCTAAGGAAGAAGAGCATTCAGTCGAAACAGAGTCTAAAGGAACTTTAAGTGTAGCGTCTGAGTCAGAAATTCCTCAGACAGTACCGGAAGAAATAGAACATACAGTATCTAAGGAAGAAGAGCATTCAGTCGAAACAGAGACTGAAAAAACTTTAAGTGAAGCTTCTGAGACAAAAATTCCTCAGACAGTACCGGAAGAAATAGAACATACAGTATCTAAGGAAGAAGAGCATTCAGTCGAAACAGAGACTGAAGAAACCTTAAGTGTAGCTTCTGAGTTAGAAATTCCTCAGACAGTACCGGAAGAAATAGAACATACAGTATCTAAGGAAGAAGAGCATTCAGTCGAAACAGAGACTGAAGAAACCTTGAGTGTAGCTTCTGAGTCAGAAATTCTTCAGACAGTACCGGAAGAAACAGAACATACGGTATCTAAGGAAGAAGAGCATTCAGTCGAAACAGAGTCTGAAGAAACTTTATGTAGCTTCTGAGTCAGAAATTCCTCAGACAGTACCGGAAGAAACAGAGCATACAGTATCTAAGGAAGAAGAGCATTCAGTCGAAACAGAGACTGAAGAAACCTTAAGTGTAGCTTCTGAGTCAGAAATTCCTCAGACAGTACTGGAAGAAACAGAACATACAGTATCCAAGGAAGAAGAGCATTCAGTCGAAACAGGGACTGAAGAAACCTTAAGTGTAGCTTCTGAGTCAGAAATTCCTCAGACAATACCGGAAGAAACAGAACATACAGTATCTAAGGAAGAAGAGCATTCAGTCGAAACAGAGACTGAAGAAACTTTAAGTGAAGCTTCTGAGACAAAAATTCCTCAGACAAAACCTGAAGAGAGAGAACATACAGTATCTAAGGAAGAAGAGCATTCAGTTGAAACAGAGTCTGAAGAAATCTTAGTTGAAGCTTCTGTGTCAGAAATTCCTGAAACAGAATTTGAAGAGAAGACTGGAGGATTAGAAACATCAAAACCAGAAGACAAAATTGAATTATTTACACCAGTAAAATACTCAAAAACCACTGCAAAAACTAGAGTAACTTCAGAAAAAGATGAGGGTTTATTAGTCAATGCAGATAGATTCCTGGACTTTCAATCAACTCCATGTGAGTTTTGTGATTTTACTACATCAGAAGCTTCTGTCGCTCAAACTAAACACTCATCTAAACAAATCTCCAATCATAGGTCGACTTTAACAAGTTATCTACAGACACCTAGTAAACCTCCTCATACAAAAGTGAGCCATCACACAACTACAGCAGAAGATTTAACTCCAAAAGCTGGGTTTGGTATAGAGCTGCCTGAATCAGAAACAACTCCATGTGAATACTGTAAGGATGACAAGCAGCTACCAGGAACTACTGAAGTTTCTGTCCCTAAAAATAAGCATTATACTAAAATATACAGTCTGTTACTAAAAAAGTAAACCTATATCAGAATCAGTAGAACGCACAAAATTAGAAAAAAGGAACTACAGGCACTTCTAAAAAAACAGGACAAAAGAATATGCGAGCACTACAAAAGAGATTACTAAAGCAGAATATGGAGTAGAAACTGAATCATATAAATCATAACAGAAGAAACGGAAGAGGAAAGTAGTGAACACACTGAACAAACATTGCAATACAAATCAGTGCCAGCAATACACCAAAAAGAAACTGAATTACGGGAATCAATACAGCAAACAACTTCAGAGGAAGAAACTAAATTGGAATCAGAAACCACAGAGTCTGAAATATCTATTTCAGAAACCGAGATTACTGAAAGTACTGAAAATACAATTACAGAATCATCAGAATATAAAACAGAAATCGCAGAAAAATCAGTTACTACAGTAGAATCTGAAGAAGGAACATGGAGGCATGAAGAAGTAACTCAGGGAGAAGAATTGACAGAAAAGGTTGAGGAAACAGAGGAGGAAACTATCGAGGAACATAGTTTTGCTTCTTCAGAGGGAGAATCCAAAGAAACTACTAAAGGTGAAAATACAAATATAGAAAATATTGGAACATCTACACAAGAGCAGGAAGCTACTTTAGAAGCATCTGCTGAAAAGACGAATGTATCGTTTTCCACTAAACCGGAAAGTGCTGAAGAAGAAAGTACTCTTCTGCTTACAGAAGAATATTCTTCGTCACTTACAGAAGAAGAATCTGAAAAAACATCTGAGGAATCTTCTGTATTCGAAGCAACAATAGAAACATCAGAAGAAGAGTTAAAATCAAGGCTGGAGACTACTGAGTTGGAAACTGAGACTGAAGAGCAAATAGAATTTCAGTCAACTGAAGAAGCAGTTTCTAGAGAATCGGTGCTTGAAGAAACTGAAGAAGCTTCAGAAGAGACAACCGAACCGAAAGAGGCTGTAGAGAGTGAAATAACAATAGCTCACGAACATGAATCAAGCTCAGAGATATCAGTTGAAGAAGAAACTAAGCCTCGCGAGTTACTAGCCGAAGAAATAGAATCAGTAACTGAAGTTGCAGAATCTGCAGAATCAAATACTCCTGAAGAACAATTCAGGAAATTTCCAACAGAAGGACATATTTCTCAAGAATTCGAACACAAGAAACCTGAGAAACCTTTAGAAGAAACTACAGAAACAATTCCTGAAATAGAAATTGAACTACTAACGTTAGAAGAAGGAATGGTTGAATCAGCTGAAACAGAATCTGAAGAAGAGAATATAGAGACTACTGAATCAGAAGCTATGGATACAGAAGTTGAGTCAATAGAAATAAAATCTAAAGAAACTTTAGAAACAACTACAGAATCTGGAGCTCTTGAAACAGAAATTATGGAGTCTTTAGAAGGCTTATCAACAGAAGAACATATTGTTGAGCATTCAATTGAAACAGAATCTGAAGAATCTTTAGGGGAGACTACGGAAATAGAAGAAAGTGTAGAGACAGAAATATCCGTAGAAAAAGAATCTGTTGAAACCGAACTAGAAAAGTTATCAACAAAGGAAAATATTTCTGAAGAAATAGAGCATACAGAATCACAAGAAGAAGAGCAGTCAATTGAAACAGAGTCTGAAATAATTTTAGGGGAGACTATTGAATCAGAAGCTCATGAAACACAGTCTGAAGAAATTTTACAGGAGACTACTGAATCGGAAGCTCATGAAACAGAGTCTAAAGAAACATCAGGGGAAACTAGTGAATCAGAAGCTCATGAAACACAGTCTAAAGAAACTTTAGAGGAGACTACTGAATCGGAAGGTCATGAAACAGGGTCTAAAGAAACTCTAGGGGGAACTATTGAATCAGAAGCTCATGAAACACAGTCTAAAGAAATTCTAGAGGAGACCACTGAATCGGAAGGTCATAAAACAGAGTCTAAAGAAACTATTGAATCAGAAGCTCATGAAACACAGTCTAAAAAATTTTTAGAGGAGACTACTGAATCGGAAGCTCATGAAACAGAGTCTAAAGAAACTTTAGGGGAAACTAGTGAATCAGAAGCTCATGAAACACAGTCTAAAGAAATTTTAGAAGAAACTACTGAATCGGAAGGTCATGAAACAGAGTCAAAAGAAACTTTAGAGGAAACTTTTGAATCAGAAGGTCATGAAACACAGTCTAAAGAAACTTTAGAGAAGACTACTGAATCGGAAGGTCATGAAACAGAATCTAAAGAAACTTTAGGGGAAACTATTGAATCAGAAGCTCATAAAACACAGTCTAAAGAAATTTTAGAGGTGACTACTGAATCGGAAGCTCCTGAAACAGAGTCTACAGAAACTTTAGGGGAAACTATTGAATCAGAAGCTCATGAAACAGAGTCTAAAGAAATTCTAAAGGAGACTACTGAATCGGAAGCTCCTGAAACAGAGTCTACAGAAACTTTAGGGGAAACTATTGAATCAGAAGCTCATGAAACACAGTCTGAAGAAAATTTAGAGGAGACTACAGAATCGGAAGCTCATGAAACAGAGTCTAAAGAAACTCTAGAGGTAACTATTGAATCAGAAGCTCATGAAACACAGTCTAAAGAAATTTTAGAGGAGACTACTGAATCGGAAGCTCATGAAACAGAGTCTAAAGAAACTCTAGGGGAAACTGTTGAATCAGAAGCTCATGAAACACAGTCTAAAGAAATTTTAGAGGAGACTACTGAATCGGAAGCTCATGAAACAGAGTCTAAAGAAACTCTAGGAAAAACTATTGAATCAGAAGGTCATGAAACGCAGTCTAAAGAAACTTTAGAGGAAACTGCTGAGTCAGAATCTAGTGAGACAGAAATTGAGAAAAATCTTGAGGATTTATCAACAAAAGAGGAGTCAGTAGAAACAGAATCTCAGGAATCTTTAGAAAAAACTACTGAAACAGAAATTAAGGAAGAATTAGAAGGTTTATCGACAAAAGAATATATCTCTGAATATTCAGTTGAAACAGAATATGAAGAAACTTTAGGAAAAACTACAGAAACAGCAGAGAGTGTAGAAACAGAAAAAAATATTTCTGAGGAATTAGAACATACAGAATCTGGGGAAGAAGAACAGTCAATTGAAACAGAATCTGAAAAAACCTTAGGTGAATCTCTTGAATCAGAAGCTCCTCAGACAGAATTTGAAGAAAAAACTGAAGCTTCGTCAACGGAACACATTCTTGAGCATTCAGTTCATACAGAGCTTGAAGAATTAGAACATACAGCATCTAAAGAAGAAGAGCATTCAATTGAAACAGAATCTGAAGAAATCTTAGGCGAAACCACTGAATCCGAAGCTCCTGAGACAGGAGTTGAAGAAACACCTGAAAATGTATCAATAGAGGAAGATATTTCTGAGCAATCAATTGAAACTGAGCCTGAAGAACCTTTTAAAGGAAACTACTGAAACAGCAGAGAGTGTAGAAAGAGAAAAAAATATTTCTGAAGAATTGAAACATACAACATCTAAGGAAGAAATGCATAGAGTTGAAACAGAATCTGAAGAAACTTCTGAATCTGGAGGTGTAGAAATTGAAACTATTAGCACAACAGAAACTGAAGAACCAATAGAAGGTATATCTACAGAAGAAGTCGAATTGCAAATTTTAAGCAAAGAAAAATTAGGAAAACTCTTCGAAGGCCACACATTACTACCAGACGCTGAAGAAATGCCGACAGAACACTTAGAAACTATAAACGAAATACACCTCCATACAGACTACGTAAAAGGTATCAGTCATCAACTAAACGAAACATTTGATGAAGACATTGATACAACAAGCATAGCTGATACAGAAATCACCCAGGCAACAGATGAAGAAATTCTTAAATCGATCACAGAAGAAATATCAGCCAGTAGAACTTCGAAGTTGACAATTGAATCAGGTAAGGTTCTAAAATTACAGGTAACTAATTATATCTGTCATGATTATATTTTTTTGACAAGTTTGTATACCTACATGTTTACAAATGTATTTTTTATATAGAATCTAATGAACTAATGACAGAACCTGAAGAGACTCCTCATTCAAATGAAAAAAATATTGCTGAAGAAACAGAATCTGAAGAAAGCCATACAGGTACAAATAAATATTATGAAAATTACTTGTTATTAATATTATTTATATTTTTTAGAAATTGTACATGAAAAGACTGTTAGTGAAGAGTCTATAAATGAAGAAGAAGAAGAGAATATTGAAAAAGAATTAAAAACAGAAGTTTCTGAACATAAACACTTAAAACCTGAAACAAATAAACAAGTGGAAGAAGAAGAACATGCTTCTGAAGAAATTTCCGTTGCTCTGGAACATACAACAATTATCGAAAAACCTATTGAACATACAAACGAAGAAGAAATTATATCGACAAAAGTTGAAGAGCTTGGGGACTTTGGATCTGAAACTACACCGTGTGAATTTTGTGATAAAGATACTAAGGAGCATGAAGAAAAAACAGCTGAAGCAAAACATGTTTCTGAAGAAGAAACTGAAGAACACAGAACAACCGAAAATGTATCAGAAGAAGAAGAAAAATCTTCTGTTGTACATTCATCCACAGTTGAAGAGGAAACAGAGGGTTCTGAAGAAAAAGAAGAATCTACGTTAACAGCTGAAGAAATATCTCAAGAAGTAGAAGAAGAAGAAGAAGAGGGGGTTCATAAAATTAAAACTACTGAAAAGTTTCCTTACACTCACGGGCCTCCGTTATCAAGTAGCATCGAAGAAGAAGAAGAATCTGCTAGTGAAGGAACAGCAAAACCTTTACTTATAATTATAAACAATTCGGGAAAAAAACTGGCAAAACTTAATGAAACTATGCTTGAAAGTGTCCTAAAGAAACCTGTTTCCGATTTCAAATTAGAATACCTGGATATCGGCGCAGATAACTTAAGTTCTTCAACTGAAAAGAACAAAGAATTCATTGATATAGCTCACGAGGCTTGCAAAAAAACTGATTACGAAGAGGGAAACAATTGTTTTTGCGATGTAAAGAGTTTCCTGGATGAAATATCGAAGAAGGTCAATCAGAAAGAGCCTGTAAAACCTTCAGGGAGTTATTGTAATAAATTCTTGAGGCTTACTCATGGACTAAATTTAGAAAACTCTACCGAACCCACTACCTTGAGACATCGAAGAAGTTTGTTTTATTTGGACAGCTTGAAGAAAAAAGAGGACCAAGTTGAACATAAGAATATGGAGGGGCTTTTTGGAGATTATTCCTTGAATTTGACCGGTAAGTTTTGTTGGCCTAATTTAAATTTTGATAAAAAAAACAATGAAGATTTCAGGGTAGAGTAAATACCATTGTATCATTTGTTTCGAGGTCTACAAAAAAATGTTAAATATAAAAGTTATAGGGAAGGTTAAGATACACATTTTAAAATTATTATAGAGTATACAGGCTGTCTCAAAAAAGTTTGGCGGATATAACATATGTTTTTTTAAATGCAACACCCTATTTTTTATTTTATTTTTAGTTTCCGCGTAAAATTCTATAACTTTTTTGTATAAAATGTTATTTCCCTAAAAGTAATAGTTTTCGTGATATTTCAATTTGTTTAAACAAATGTTAGATTGTCATTGATGCCATTATTTCTGAAGTTGGACTACTAAAATTTGGTATGAGAGTTTTATAGAGACGAAGAAAAAGATATATGTAAAAATATTTTGTTTAGATGCTACAGGGTGTATAAAATATATTTATAAATTTCAATTATTTAAAATTAAATACACCGAAGAATTTTGTAAAATCTATCAGAAAAAATGATAATATATAGGGTGTGTCATTTAAAAAATTTGATATTTTTTAATTTTAAAAATTAGAAATTCATATATATATTTTTAAAACTAAAATACCTTTACATAAATATATATTTTACTTCATCTCTATAAAACTCTCTTACCAAATTTTAGTAGTCCAATACTTCAGAAACAATGGCATCACTGACAATTTTTTGCCACACTGAAATCTAACATTAAAAAATTAAAATATTCCAAAAACTATAAATTTTAGGTATATAACATTATATACAAAAAAGTTATAGAACTTTACGCAGAATCTAAAATTAAAATAAAAACAGGGTGTTGCATTTAAAAAAACACCCTGTACACTCTATAATAATTTTAAAATGTGTATCTTAGCCTTCCCTATAACTTTTATATTAAAATTTTTTTTGTAAACCTTGAAACAAAAGAGATAATGGATTTTATTCTATCGTTGACTCACCCTGTACTGTTATTTTATTTGTAGATGTGAGTATGTTCAGTTTGCCTGGCGACACTGTAAAAATTCCTTGTGAATCAC
>NW_022147341.1:0-5730 GCF_002938485.1 Sitophilus oryzae
TAAACGTCAAATTTAGTGATTACCACAGCCATTGTGTCATAAAGAGAAGACATGTGGCTATCTATTTCAAAAATTAAATTGTTCGAATATCATATAATAATGGCCGCAGCTGTCAATGAATTGAGCGATTAAAAAATTATCATAAATCATTTTTTTCAAATGGAAACCATTTTTTTATTTCACTAGTGAAAAAGGCTTTTCAATTCGTTACTTTTTGTCTATACAATACATGTTCCTATACCTAAAATAAATCGTTTTTAAGTTATTTAAGATTTAGTTTTAAATCGTATATTTTTCTTGATTTTAACCAGTAGCCTATGACTTTAAACGTCAAGTGATGTAAAGCAATACATCTGGTCATATTAATGTATGATACTTTGTTCAAAAAGCGATCGATAGATAGGATTCGATCATAGGGTATATTATTAATTATATCAACTATTAGATATCACTAAAGAGTGAAAATACGAGAGATATTTTTATAAATACATTAAACTCTTAAGGCAGCAGTATCTATAATATAGAAAATTCAAATAATTCGTTTTCTGACAGATGGAAATAATTGTTTGACTGTTTGACACTTAATGTCAAAGGAGGCTAGATAAAATCAAGAAAAATATACCGATCTAGATATTGTGGTTTTCTAGAAACTTCTAATACACACTCATCTTGGGACACCCTGTATACACCTCTGTCGATTTTTTCAAAATTGTTTCAGATTGCACCTAAAATATACTTATCGTTAACTAATTTTACGTAGAATCCACTGACACAAACCGTTGAATAACATCTCTAACAGATCTTACTCAATAAAGAAAATAGCAGAATATAAAAGAATAAAAAAAACTAAATGAAAAAATTATAAATTTTTAATAAATAACAATAAAGAAAAAAAAATGTTTTGGTAATTAAAGCATGTAAAAAAGGGTATATAAATTTCTTTTAAAAGTCCGTTGTATCTGGTTAGAAGAACATAAACAGCATTTTTAGTATAAGTAATTAGGGCTTCGTAAATTAAATTTAATTTAAAAATTCCCTTTTCGCTTATTTTAATTAAAGTTTCTTCTTTGGAATTTGAGTGAAAATTTATTTTCCAGCTCATCATCCTTTGTCCATTTTATTAGTCTAATGTTTCCAACAAGAACGTCCTATTAATTTTTTTGTTTAAATTTAAAATGGATATGTCTATTTTTAAACATAATAATATGGTTAAAACCACCTACCCCGGTATCCTTCAGGCAGAAATCTACGCTAAGGGGGGACATAATATATCTATTAGGTCGCGATGATTACCCCCCCCCCTCCTTTCCTTATAATCTATAATCTACAATGCTTAAAAACAAGTAATTAAAAAAAGAGAATCCTAACACAAAGTTTCATGAATTTTTTAAATTATTATAATTGAAAATATAGACCGTATAAAATGGAAATAAAAAAAAAAAAAAAAAAAAAAAAATTTAAAATAAATTTTATACTCTATAAGATTTTTTTTCGAAAAATTAATTAACTATTGATATATTTTAATATAGTCGCATAAAAGGCCAAAGATTTTCTACCTCAATAACATCAGATCTGTTCGTTGGCCATTTCTTAAGAAAAATTTCTAGCAAAATGACATACCTATATTTTAAGTTTTCTTTCATTAATTTTAATCGACTTAACTAAAATTAAATTAAAATATATAGGCTAGTTTTAAGGCCTGCTATTAAGTCTCGACTGATTTGAAAATATTAGGTTCTCTTATTAACTTGATCATTTCAATCATTTTGGTCTCTTTTAATTTAAATTTTGCAGCGCAACTTTATGAAGAAATAGTAGAAAAAGGGTTCATAATAATTTATCACAAGTACGATTAATTATTTTAAATCAAGTCTTGTAACATAATATATGTATCCATCAAAAATATAGAATGTAAAAATGGCAAATCTTGCAACATAATACTTCTGTTATAAAAAGTCGTGAGATTTCATGTAAAACCAAGTCAGTTTATTTTATTTAGTTTCTAGTTTAAGCACCTATCAACAATTTTGTTATAAATTGTTAGTATTAATATTATAGACATCTTTATTTCTGTAACAATTTTAATGACTTGGGCAATTTCGATTCGATTTCGACTCGATTCCGATTCCGATCCCAATTCGATTTCGATCCGATTTCGATTCGATTTCGATTCTATTTCGATTCCATTTCAATTCTATTTCGATTCGGTTTCATGAGATTTCATGTAAAACCAAGTCAGTTTATTTAGTTTCTTGTTTAAGTACCTATTTAACAATTTTGTTATAAATTGTTAGTATTAATATTAGACATCTTTATTTCTGTAACAATTTTAATGACTTGGGCAATTTCGATTCGATTTCAACTCGATTCCGATTCCGATCCCAATTCGATTTCGATCCGATTTCGATCCGATTTCGATTCTATTTCGATTCCATTTCAATTCTATTTCGATTCGGTTTCATGAGATTTCATGTAAAACCAAGTCAGTTTATTTTATTTAGTTTCTTGTTTAAGTACCTATTTAACAATTTTGTTATAAATTGTTAGTATTAATATTAGACATCTTTATTTCTGTAACAATTTTAATGACTTGGGCAATTTCGATTCAATTTCGACTCGATTCCGATTCCGATCCCAATTCGATTTCGATCCGATTTCGATTCGATTTCGATTCTATTTCGATTCCATTTCAATTCTATTTCGATTCGGTTTCAGGAGATTTCATGTAAAACCAAGTCAGTTTACTTTATTTAGTTTCTTGTTTAAGTACCTATTTAACAATTTTGTTATAAATTGTTAGTATTAATATTAGACATCTTTATTTCTTTAACAATTTTAATGACTTGGGCAATTTCGACTCGATTCCGATTTCAATTCGATTTCGATTCGATTGCGATTCAATTTCAATTCGATTTCGATTCGAGTCCACTTCGAGTTTGATTCGAGTTCGCTTCGAGTACGATTCGAGTTTGAGTCAAATCCGCTTCGATTTCGAGTCGAGTCCGAGCCGAGTTCGAGTCGAGTCCAATTCGAGTTCGAGTCGAGTTCGAGTCGCTTTCGAGTTCGACTTTGGTTCGATTTCGATTCGATTTTAACTCGATTCCGATTCCGATCCCAATTCGATTTCGATCCGATTTCGATTCGATTTCGATTCTATTTCGATTCCATTTCAATTCTATTTCGATTCGGTTTCATGAGATTTCATGTAAAACCAAGTCAGTTTATTTTATTTAGTTTCTTGTTTAAGTACCTATTTAACAATTTTGTTATAAATTGTTAGTATTAATATTAGACATCTTTATTTCTTTAACAATTTTAATGACTTGGGCAATTTCGACTCGATTCCGATTTCAATTCGATTTCGATTCGATTGCGGTTCGATTTCAATTCGAGTTCGAGTCGAGTTCGATTCGAGTCCGCTTCGAGTACGATTCGAGTTTGGGTCAAATCCGCTTCGATTTCTAGTCGAGTCCGAGCCGAGTTCGAGTCGAGTTCGAGTCGAGTCCAATTCGAGTTCATGTCGAGTTCGAGTCGCTTTCGAGTTCGACTTTGATTCGATTTCGATTCGATTTCGAGTCAAATCCGCTTCGATTTCGAGTCGAGTCCGAGCCGAGATCGAGTGGAGTTCGAGTCGAGTCCAATTCGAGTTCGAGTCGAGTTTGATTCGAGTCCGCTTCGAGTACGATTCGAGTACGATTCGATTTCGATTCGAGTCCGCTTCGAATACGATTCGAGTTCGAGTCGAATCCGCTTCGATTTCGAGTCGAGTCCGAGCCGAGATCGAGTCGATTCCAATTCGAGTTCGAGTCGAGTTTGATTCGAGTCCGCTTCGAGTACGATTCGAGTACGATTCGATTTCGATTCGAGTCCGCTTCGAATACGATTCGAGTTCGAGTCGAATCCGCTTCGAGTACGATTCGGGTTCGAGTCGAGACCAATTCGAGTTCGATTCGATTTCGAGTCGAGTCCGAGCCGAGATCGAGTCGAGTCCGCTTCGAGTACGATTCGAGTTTGAATCGAGACCAATTCGAGTTCGATTCGATTTCGAGTCGAGTTCGCTTCGAGTACTATTCGAATCCGCTTCGATTTCGAGTCGAGTCCTAGTCGAGATCGAGTCGAGCCCGCCTCGAGTACGATTCGAGTACGATTCGAGTTCGATTCGAGACCAATTCGAGTTCGATTCGATTTCGATTCGAGTCCGCTTCGAGTCCGCTTCGAGTACGATTCGAGTTCGAGTCGAGTCCGCTTCGATTTCGAGTCGAGTCCGAGTCGAGATCGAGTCGAGATCGAGTCGAGATCGAGTCGAGTCCGCTTCGAGTACGATTCGAGTTCGATTTCAGTCCGCTTCGAGTTCGAGGCGAATTCGAGTCGAGTCCGCTTCGAGTTCGATTCGAGTCCGATTCAAGTCCGATTCAGGTTCGATTCGAGTCCGCTTCGTGTCCGCTTAGAGTTCGATTCGAGTCCGATTTAAGTCCGATTCGAGTTCGATTCCGGTTCGATTCCAGTCCGAATCCAGTCCGCTTCGAGTCCGATTCGAGTAAATTAAAGAAGTTTCACTATTCCGAAGTTGAAGATTTCGATTTCCGATTTTCTAATTCGATTCCGATAAGGCTATACAAATTTCTTTGATAGGCATTTTTTTCCTCCAAGAATTTTAAATATTTTTTCCTCAAAAACGGTTAATGTCTTACATCAAAAATCATAAAATTTTACAGAGGATTTAAGTGTGTAATAAAAAATGTGGGTATCCATTTAAAATAAGAACATTGCTGTCAACTTTCGGTATTTCCGGAAGTGCCGCCGATTGAAAATATTTTTAATCAATAGATCTCGTTGTAAAACAATGGTGTACAAAAAATATCCTCAGACACCTGTTACTCTGTATAAGAAAAGAACTAGAGGTGGCTTTAGAATAGTACAATTATTACTCGCAACAAGATTAATAATTAACAGAGAAATTTAAACCAAAAACAAATTATTTTTTTGGTCTACGTTGGTTTAACGTAGTCCACGTAGATGTTTATGAACGAGAAACTTCTACCATTACATGCATTTCCAATTACGGAAATAGACATAAACTGTGATATGCTCTTTTATAGACTCCAACCGTCCACTGTAACAGACGGGTTTATTGGTTTTCAGCGTATACAGATTCCGTTTACTGTTATTATCAGAGTATTATGAATATTACCGGCAGCATTTGACGTCACTAATTATTACTCATTAATACCGTAACATGAATTGCGTTTTACAGAGTACCAAAACTGATAAAACGCATACCGTGTGTTTCATCACCGACCATAGGAAATCCCATATAAACTTTAAAAAAGAGTAATACGTTATTGTGAAAGCGTTTTGAAATTGGCAGTTTTTGATATTTATTTGAGATTCGAAATTACATTCTTTTAGGCACTGGTAGGTATCGAAAAGTGACACTTTTAGATACTAGTGCCTAAAAGAAAAAAATGAAACGTTAGAAACAATGAAAATATTTATTTATTATAAATCTTAAAGGTACAATTATTTAAATTATTAAAGTGAATACAAGACGCATCCAACTGTTCGTCTCTAAGAGAAATGCAAGTTGTAGGAGTCGGAATAAGTAAATTTCTTGTACTGGCAATGCTGGTAGCTTCTGCTTCTACGTGAACTGCTTTTAATTTCTTATTTGGCGTATCTTTCTGTCCCATGATTCTTTTTGCTATTTAGGTTTTCTGTTCAATTGAATTT
>NW_022147342.1:0-3204 GCF_002938485.1 Sitophilus oryzae
ATATATAAAAACCAGCTGCTATTTGATTTTTTTGCTATTGCTTTCGCTACTTTAGATCGGTTTGTTATCAGATAACACAAACAAATTTTCATTCGAATTCGCAATTGCGTCCTTTTTTCTTTCTAAGAGTCAAGAGGCACCTCATCGAGGGGGTTGACCGAAAGGAAGGAGGGGATGAAATAAAAGAGGGGGGTGTTGTGAGACGGCTCCGGAGTTCCTATTAAAGAATCCGGAAAGTAATCCGAAGTTGTAATTGAAATGGCGGCGGGTGTAGTGGTAATTGCAGATGTGGAGATTAGTTTCCTTTGTGCCCCGTTCTCGATTTTTGCTTTAATTAGAAAATTTAATCGGGATTTCTCCTGCCCCCTCCCTCACTCTTGATCTAATTCCGTATAAATTTATTTTTAAAGAACGAAGAACAGTGGTGGGAGGCCAGATGAACGTGCGAGATACGTCTTTAGCTTTAATTTATCTCGCAACGTGCGTCCGGAGATGTAATTTAATTATCTTTAATTGTCTCGATTTTTAATTAAATAATTTTTCTGTACATGGTGTCCCATTTTCGTATTATGGGTAGAGGTACAAATATGGCGGTTTTCACATTACTGTGCTATATTTTATGAAACTAAAGATACTACACACATATTTGTTTATTTTAACACAAAACATTAATACATATTACTAAAACAATAATTACTGATATACAGGGTGGTCCGAACTGTATTCCGGAACGGATACCCAAGCTCATAGTTTATAATTCTAATATTTATATTTTAAACGAAAAGTATTGTAATCAATGAATCAATACTCACGATTCTTTGAACGAACGAGCCATAGTGGAACAAGTCGCATTGTGATCCGATTCAATTTTTACGAGTCTTTTTTGGATCCGTGCTAGTCACGATTCAATCGTATCATAAGCAACAATGAACGAATCGTATCATAAGCAATGAATTAATCCTTACGATGAACGAGTCGCATTGTGATCCGGTTCAATTCTTACGACTTGTTCTTGTTCGTTCAAATTTTATGGATCCCTGTGTAAATAACGAGACAATTCGGGATGTATTTTGCATATACAGGGTGGTCCAAACTGTAATCCGGAAACTTCAGCAGCATATTCTGCAGGTGAAAATAATTAAAAAGTTTCTACAAATGTATGTCCTATAATGGCTTAGTTTCGGAGTTACAGGGTGTAGAAGTTTCATTTTTATTTCAATTTTTTCCAAATAATTTCTGAAGTAAGGTCAAAATATGGATGAAAATTAGTGTCTGGAAGTATTTTGATATGAAAAATTTGATTTTGATGTCAGTATGACTCCTATTTGTACAGGGCGCCACCTACATATTTTTAACTGGTTCGAAGTGTAATAACTTTTCGTCCATACCTGTATAAAAATTCTGAGTAAAAAATCTATATTGACTTTTTTTACCTAAAAAATGTCTCTAGGTAAAAATCGCTACGAGTAATGCTTCTCGAGATATTTGAAATCTAAATTATCAATACCAGTCATCATTAACATAAATAACACGTTGACTAAATAGTTATTACAGTGAAATCATAAATTTCAAATGTTTTTGTGCCAAAAGTTCAACAGAAACTGTTTTATCAAAATTTTTGCAAAGAAAAATTTATGAAAACATAAATTTAAAAAAATTAAAATTTCCCAAATTTATCATTTCAGTTAAATAACTATCTACTCAACGTGTTTATTTTTTTGGCAATAATGACATGTATTAACTATTTCCATTCTAAATAACTTGAGAACGGTTGCTCGTAGCGATTTTTATGAAGAGGCATTTTTTACGTAAAAAATCATGGAATTGTATATTTTTTCATTCAATAGTTTTATACAGGTACGGACGAAAAGTTGTTACTCTTCAAAACAGTTAAAATCAAATTTCTCATGTCAAAATACTCCCAGATACTAATTTTCATCTATATATTGACGTTACTTCAGAAATTATTGGAAAAAAATCGAAAATAAAAATAAAACTTCTAGACCCTGTATCTCCGAAACTAAGCATTTTAGGGCATATATTTATAGGAACTTTTTTTTACTTATTTTTATCTGCAGAATATGCTGCCAAAGTTTCTGAAATACAGTTTGGACCACCCAGTATATCGTGACAACGATAACAATCTGTAGTTTAATATAGTTTAGAGTGTCTGCCATTTTTCAGTGAAAGTTTAAAAAATTTAATAAAAACCGTGCTGTCACCCATTCAATTGAATGAACCGTATTCTAAGCGGTGAATCGAATCTCACGATTCATTTTTTATACTCGTTCAAATGAACGACTCGTTCAATCCTTGCCCATCTCTAAATCTTACCCAATCTTATTTTTTAGATTTAGGTATATCAATAAGTTTCAAAAATAAATTACATTTATTCCGCTCCATTTCTATCTTCTCACCTTCCTTCATCCCTCCTGGACGTCGCACGTTCCTCTCCTCCTCTCTTTACTCCTCATCCTCCTCACTGTTTAATTTACAAAATGGAACAATATCCATTATTCGGCCCCGCCGTAGCAATATCGGCAGCGAAGCAATCATAAAGTTTTATCTAACATCTCGGAGGCGGCGGCAAGAGAAATAGGGAAGACGGAGAGGTAGGAATGTTCTGAAATATCGTAATTTCAAAATGTCGATATTTTTTAACTATCGATATTTTCTATTTATCGATACATTTGCCCATCTCTAGCAGGATTTACTTGTTGTCATGTTAAAAACGATTTTAAATATCTTAAGACGGTGATTCATTAAAGAGAGTCAGTACTCTTGAGGATCGAACCCGGTACTTTCGGGTAGGGATGGTATTTTTTCCGATAAATTATTGGTAGGTATAATACTTATTAATATATTGATAACTATCGATATATCGATAGAATATATAGGTATCTCGTGTATTAAGAATTATAGATAGACACAGGGCGGGACTTAAATATGTGCAAATATTTTCAAGGCTCGTAGATCTCGATAGAAGAATAAACAATTGTAAATAATAATAAAATAAAATTTTTAAACTGCACTCGACAAAATATCAAGAGTTTATAATTCTCTTCCTAACCAAATCGCACCTATATTAATATGAAAAATATTTCTTATTTTTACGAGAGATATCTCCCCCCGAGAGATGGCAAATGTTTTTCGAAACACCCTGTATAAAATAAAATATATTATATTTTCAGTTTTTCTTAAAAT